>NC_051446.1:461411-465196 GCF_001649575.2 Kryptolebias marmoratus
AAACAATAGCAAAACATAGTACATGCACTGCCATTATGTAGTTTTATTTCAGAGAGCCTACTAACACAGGTTAAAAGAACTACACCGCCCAAAATGCAACAGTGCTTCCGGTGGCTGCTTTCCGCGCTAACGTCTGCCATACTGATGCGGTAAGAAATGTTTTGCAGCGCAAAGTAAAAAGTAATGACTTGTCGATTAGACTCAGAGTTGAAAGGAAAGTCGCAAATTTGACCAGACTTCGTGAGAGTTGAGTGTGACAGTATACAGTTAGATTGCAAGTAGAAACTAACAAATAAATACAATGTTTTACATTATAAAATTACAAAAAAACTTGAAGTACAAACCTCCACCAAGGATATAGGGTCATTAAATTATTGTCTGATCCACATTGTGACCAGCACCAAAATTTAATCAGTTGTTTTTGTGACACCATTTCCTAAAAATCTGTTCATTAGTTTTTAAGCAATCTTGCTAATATACAGATGGATGAACAAACAAATAAACTGTCAGGTTAGGTGGATGGTTTGAACCCAAATGCAGGCAGACACGAAGAAACTCAAAGGAAAACTAATTTATTTATGAAAACAAAACAAAAGGCTGACATGGCAGCAACAGAAAACTAAACAACAAAAACTTTTTTAATCCCAGGGTTGCAAAGACATGAGGAAACCCAGACAGCACATGGAAGTGATAATGAACCAGCAAGTAAGTGAGGAAGATGACCATGTTTTAAAGGCTGAGGATAACGAGGGAGTGGAAACAGGTGACTGATTAGTGATGCAGGACAGGTGTGGGTGGTTGAGGCGGACTGATAGAACTACTGAGGGAGAGTTAGTGATGCATAAGGAACACAGGGAGCAGAACAACAAAACATTAACACTGGAGAATAAACTAAACACATGGAACACAAGAAACATAAAACAATAAACCCAATACAAAAGATAGCCAAATCCTGACACCAACAAACACTACCAAAACATTCCTTGATGGAGGTAACAAATACTAAAACTGCTAGAAAATTATAGCAAAGAAACTACTGCTCTTTGAACAACTGACTGAATTCAACAAAATGGTGCCAATAGTAAAGAAATATTACTTAGTCCATATAAGAGTGATAAATTATATATCATTATAAGATAGTGTAACTCTCATTGCCTGTGATGTGCCCCATCAATGTATGACTCTGATCTAAAGCACTAATTAGGCTAGTTTTTTCAGTTTTGCAATTTTTAAATTTACCAATTCTTCTGAGACTATCTGACAGCTTGTTTATAATGAATGACACAATCTGATGCAGATCTCAACCTACCTTACTCTTATAAGGATGTAATAATAATACATTGCTGCTTTCCATGTTTAAATGTGTTCATTTATGATGTCAAAGATAAATTCATACCTTTGACGACAACTTTTAAATTTTTGTTTTTTCTCATTTAACATCCTTGCACAGTGACTTGGGCAAAATCACAAACAAAAATTTTATTTGAAAATAATAGCAAGTAGAAATTATTTTAGTTTCATAAAAATAAAAGGGCATGGCAAATACCATCTGTATAACATAAAAATGGATATACTGTAACTACAATTGACAGAACTTATTAAAAAGAAATAAAACAAAACAACTTGGCATTTCAGATAAAATGCTTCAATTATGCTAAATAACAACAAATGCTCTTTATAAACCCATAAAGCTGAAATACATGTTTGGTTATTGGGAAAATTGTGAAGCCTCAAAATATGCCATCCAAATAATTTTTTTTGTTTGCTTCTTTTTGTGATTCTACATTTTTTTAGTCAAACAGTGGTTAAATATACAGTATAAAAAATTGTAAAAAGCAACACAATTTACTTACTCTAATGTGCAAATCTTCAGAGAAATTTTAACAACTCAATACCTTTTTTTAAACAAATAAATAATAGTGGAGTAATTACAATATTTCAGGCAAGTTTTTTGTAACCCACTAGATTTTGTAATTTTGCAAAATAATTAATTATTAAATAATAATTTGCTGTGAACAAATTTGTTCTGAAATACAAAAATTACAAATAATCTTTGTAGTGAATTCATGTGAAGTAAATCTGTTTAGTTACTTTCCACGACAGCATAAAGCTATATTTTTAACTCCTATTGGATTATTTGAGGTTTTAGATAATTAAAATGTTTTGGTTATCCAGATGGGCTATTTTTTAGAAAAATTAAGATATTTTTAGAGTCTCTTACTGTTATAGGACACCTTTAAATTGTGGGGTTTTTTTTTGTCTTTTCAAAAGCTTTTCTTTTGTTTGTTTGTTTAAGGTTTTCCAGCTCATGAGGCTTAATTGTAAAGTATACAAAAAGAAGGATGTTATATGCTTAAGTACAAAAAAACATGATATTTATTTCTATAAACAGGTAGAACAAAATGTTTTACCTTACAAAGCAGAAAAAGCCTTGTTTAGCTTCATATTCTCATGAAACATTATTATTACTAAAATGTTATCTCATTGACATCCCACATGCTCACCTTCTCCTCCTCGGCCCAGCAGCAGTCTCCCACAAGGAGACTGAATATGAACTTCAGCAAAGCCATGTTTCCACTCCACTTGTGAAGATGTTGGTGTGCTTGGTGATAACACACACACATTACCTTGACAGCAGGCAGTCTTTTCCCAGACTGACCAAACACTGCTGCATTACCAAATCTTCCCCCAAAAACTGTATGAGAAAGTCCATCCTGAAAACACCTGGTGGACTTTTATAAAGAATGTTTCGCTTTTCCCCGCAAAAAGCAAAAGGGCCAAAAAAGCTTTTGTGACCATGTCTTTGCGTGTTATCATTGAATGTAAATAAAAATTTTACTTCTGAAGTCAACTCAATTCAAGACTTGCCAACACAAAAACAACTAATCTGACTAATTTTACAACGATTTAGCCAAGCATCATACCCAACACATACTCAGTCAGCCATTTCATCCACTATATTCTGCCCTAAAAATTAGAAACATGGTTCAGTAAAAGTAATGTATGTTGCATTTATCAACAAACATTTGTTAATTTCCGTTTAATACATTTTGCACTTTTGTATGAAGTTTAATCTTTTTGCTGAATTTCATCAAAGTATATTCCTAAAACCTTTCAGTTTTTTTCTTGTTTCATATTGTCAGTATACTTTGTTTCTTTTTGTTTTAAACAAAATGATAAGAAAAACTAAAAACATTGCATTTTAGTAAAAACGCACTGTAAATGCTAAGTGATGAATGACAAACCTGAAAATGAGTTGAACCTAAAGAAGCAGAACACTAGCTAAAAGCTAAAAGAAACAAAAAGCAAGCTAAATGCTTGTAGTAAAAGTCTAGCTATAGGTTAAAAGTAACAAAAGTATAGCTGAAAGCTAAAAGTAGCAAAAAGCTTACTAAAAAAAAGAAAATGATTGGTTATAATGTAAAAGTAAGAAAAGGCTAGCTAAGAGCAGCGGAACGTTAGCCAAAACCTAAAAGTAGCAAAACACTACAAAGTAGCACAAGAACAAAAACTACAGCAATTTTTCTGAAAAAGATTTTGAAGAGAGCAATGTCTTTGAGGGAATTAAAAATATATCAATGTATTTCTATGAGGAAAATACCTGAAAATAAAGTTAGATATTTTTAAAGAATGCAATGCATGCAGGCACCTATTACTCTACACCGAATAGAATGTCTCTTTATTATTTATTTTTCATCCGTTATCCTTAATGCGGCCCGACCCGAGCAAAGAACCAAGAACCCCCACAAATTTTATATCAGAACGACCGGCTCGGTCTCGGCATG
>NC_051446.1:465296-476142 GCF_001649575.2 Kryptolebias marmoratus
GGATGCTGGATTTGGGGTGGAACCCTCCATGCATGGTTAGTAGCTTCCGAGTCTTAACATCTGTGGTCTTCATTTCCTCCTTTGGCCAGGTAATTATTCCTGCAGGGTATCTGATTACTGGTAAGGCATAGCTGTTTATCGCACGGATCTTGTTCGGATATATATATATATATATATCTGATGGCCATATTTCACCCATCAGACACTGTTCCCCTGTGTTGAAGGGGGGAACGGTATCTGATGTTTATAAATCACTCATCACATACTGTTCCCCCTTTGTTAAAGGGGTGTACCTATCACTGATCAGAGATAGCTTTTTTTTTACTTTAAAAGATTAAACTCTGATGGCTAATTTTGATACTTTTTTTGTATCTATATCCACATCATCTTTGTAAATGTTTGATATTTCTCACACGTTCTACTCGTGTAGGTAAAACAGCATTCTATGTCAAGTCATGGACTTTGTTTAAATAAATTTATAGTTTATCACATCTTACCAACCTTTTGACTTGTGGTTCTTTTCATTCAAGATCGCTGTTGAGCTATGGTTCACTATGATATACACAGATCGAATATTGAATACTCGTTCTGTATATTGTGCTATAATAAAAATCCCAAAAGTCACTGCTAAATATTACATACATACATACATACATACATACATACATACATACATACATACATACATACATACATACATACATACATACATACATACACTCACATATATATTTATTATTATTATAATTCTTTTCATGCAAAAACATGTGGCAATCTGACATCTGGCCTCCTGTTGTGCCTCTCCTGTTCTCTGATTGGTCGGCTGACTAATCACTCTCAGCTGCAGTGGATCAAGATCAGCCACGCTACAGTTCTTAAGGCAGTCTTGAGGATCAGATCGATGCTGAACCATCGTTTACCGTTGGTAATTAATCTCAGCCTCACTCCCAAATCTGTTACTGAAAAGTATTAATCTATTTTTGTATTTGTGCGTGTCCAGAGCTCCTGACTCCATGTGGTGCTACCCTGATCTGTTCCCAAGATGTCTGGTACAGAAGATCTGAAGAACCCTTCACCTGTGTTGATCCGAGACTGAGCCTGTCTGCCTCCAACCATCCTGGAACTGACTTGCCTGAGCACCATTCACCTGTATATACCCTTCACTGAAATCTGGGACCTCACCTCCAAGCCTCATGTCCCAGACCAGTCCGAAAGACTAAGTTATCCATTTCTCTCTTTGCCCATCAACTACTCCGCTAAAAGAATCTAATACTCACATTCATATCTCCCTTTCCAGATCCTGTTCCGTTACCCACTTCCCACTGTAAATAAAATCACTTACCTTTTACCTTGTCTCCGGAGTCCATCTGTTACTGGGTTATTCATCTTTGACACATCCGTGAACCTGATAAAACATGAATAAAGTGTGACAACTTTGCCTAACACCTCCATCACAGGGCTGGGGTCGGGATCTTGCCTGACGTTGTCACATTTCACTGACGGTCTTTTTTTTAATTTAAAATATTCTCTTCACAATATTGTTTTGGGAAGGCAGAGCATCTTTGGTTGGAGGCTTCTTCAGATTCTGTGCAGTGCAGACCGCTGCAGATCTTTCCTGCCAACAGCCATCACCATCTTCAACAAGTCTTTCAATAATCCAAATGAAGGAGTTACAATAACATTTCATTTCCATTAGGAATTAAAAAAATATATTTGAATTTGAATTTACATTTTCCATATATTTGTACCCTAGTTACAGCTCTGGGTGTGCAGTCCTTTCAACAAATTAACTTTGCATCCTCTGACTATTAATCAGATTGTAAATGACTTGATGATTGTCGATAATCTATTTGTCATAATAAATCCAACAGTTCCAGCACCAATTTAAGGGAAACTTCATACAAATTCACCTGTCATTATGTAAATATAAAGACATAATAGATATTTCTTTGTTTCCCATAGGAATCGATGAGACGTGAAGTTCTTCAGCAATTGCATGACCAAATGGTCCACATCTTGGAGAGGCAGCCTATTGACATGGAAGGGTTACTTTTTGTTTGCCGACAGAATTTGGTTTTCTTACAAGCTCTGGCTGACACAGCAAATGTAGTTGAAGATATTCTCCCTGTACTTACAGACTGGATTACTGTTATCCAGCACGAGCAAGAGAATGACCAGACATTTTTTACACTCGATTTGCAAAAAGGTTTTCGTGGGCGCCCACGTTTGACTATATCAGTAGAGACACTTGCATGTCTTATAGAACTTGGGCTACCATCAAAATGTATCACCAGACTCCTTGGTGTTTCAAAAGCTATGCTTTATAGGCGGATGGCTGAAAATAATCTATCAATATCTGCCTCCTACAGTGACTGTAGTGATGAAGACTTGGACTTGTTAGCCACAGGAATTAAGAGCTCAATGCCGGATGTTGGGTACAGAGTAGTTAAAGGTGCCCTACTTACACAGAGGACAATGGGACAGAGTGTATGCATCCATGCATCGTGTGGACAGTGTAGGGGTACTCTCCAGGATGACTCGTATGGGATGTGTGGTAAGGAGGACGTACACAGTTCCTTACCCGAGGTACATGGTGCACATTGACACAAATCACAATCGGGTATGTTAGCACACTATCTGTAAAGTATTTTGCTTGTGTCAAGTGGAGTGTCTGTTTTTGTATCTATTGTATCACATCAGCTAAAGTAATAGATCAGTGAATTTGAGGTACAACTTTGTTATCTTAGGTACAACTTTGTTATCTTTGGAGGTATTGATGGCTACTCCAGAAAGGTAAGAAATGTATCTTTACTTGTGTCCTATTCGAATTTCAGCCCCTCCTGTCTAAGCATTTTTAGTGCATATTTCAAATGAGCAATTTCCAATATTTCTCATGTCTTCACAGTAGATTGGGAATTAGAATGAGTACATAGTCCTTTTTTGTCACCTGGCATGAAGTCAATTTTTATCAAATAAAACTTTGTCAGTCCTGTTACTTTACAGAAGAACATAAGATCTGGACCACATTAATGTTTATTGTATTTGTTTCTCCATGTTTAGATTATGTATCTTAAGGTAGCAGACAACAATAGATCTGATACCCACCTGAAGTTCTTCAGTGAAGCTGTTTATGAGCATGGGTTTCCTCTGAGGTACTTATATGTCATTGTATTTTCTGTTTTGATTACAGTACGAATCCTTGAAACAGTTCTGTCAAACATACTTCCATATGTTATTATGGATAAACTGCAGTGTGAGAAAGTCCTTTAACCCCTTACTAATTTCCAATTATTTCTGATTTTTCAAAATAATGTTTTTTGTAACAACAAACTCATGTAATTATTAGTTTAATAAAACCCATGTCAATACAATGCATTCTCTTAATGACGTTGCTTATAGGGAGCAACAAATAACAAACAGGAAGAGAGCACACACTTTCCCACCATGTAGCAGTACCTTCTTGTTATTTCAACCACTATGAACATATGCTGTTACTCATAAGTGTTGTAAAGCACTTTGAGTCGCCTTGCGCTGAAAAGTGCTGTATAAATAAATGTACCTACCTACCTACCTACAAGAAGAAAAAAAAAAAGTTGGAATTGCATCATTTTTTGTTAGTCCCATTTATTGACATGACAGGGGCTATTTTAAAATTACTGTGTCTAACATGAAGGAACTGCAGTGGGGTATAAGCTTCCACATATGAAATGCGTAATTTACATAGCACTTTTCAGAACACTCAAAGATGCTTTACAATTGCATCACTCATTCCCAATCACACACATATTCACACTGAAGATGGTAAGCTACAACATTATAGCCACAGCTGTCCTGTGACAGTCAGATAGAAGCAAGGCTGCCATATAACGCCACCTGGCACTTTGCCCACCACCAGCAGGCAAGGCAGGTGAAGTGCCTCGCACAAGAACACAACATCAGAGGCAGACAGGGGCTTAAACTGAAAAACTTCTGATTGCATAATGAACTCCTACCTCCTTGCCCCAACCATAGGCCAATATGGTCGAATGACAGATTGAACTTTCAAAGCAACACCTACGTCTCCTTTACTTGTTTGATTCATTTAAAATTGTAGTACTCTGCAACAGTGTTTTGTCACACAAGATTTTGACATTAATCAATGACAAATGCAAGCCATATCAGACATTTATCTTTCATGAGGATTTCAATACAACATTGTTCTTCTTTCATGTTACATGCCAACAGTCTTATATAATGTTTACATACACATATAATGTAACTAACAATTTTATGTTATTAACGCATCTGTGAAAGGCTACAAACATTTATTATGTTCAACTATTCTAATTTGTATAATCATGTCTTAATTTTCAGAGTTAGAGGAGATCACGGAGGGGAATATGTGGGGATAGCTGAATTGATGTTCTCAGTTCGTGGAACTGATTTTAACAGCTTCATTGCAGACAAAAGCATACACAATCAGCGGTGAGCATACTAATTTGGAAGCTTATATTTATTATATTATTTTCTATTAAAACATATACCATATACCATATACCATAAGCTATTGTTACACTATTCTTATTCTCACCGAAAAAGACAATATTCTGTGATAAGTTTTTACTACTTCAGTTACATTACTCATACTGCCACTTGACTCTATTAGAAATGTTTTAAACAAAGGAATAGAAACAGATTTTTTTTTAAATGGCTGAGTAAAATTAAATTCATGCAAAGGAAATTAAAGGACAAGTTACAAAATTGTATTTCCTTTTCTGTTTTATAAATACAGGATTGAGCGCCTCTGGCGAGATTTGTTCATGAGTGTCACAGGAGTGTATTACAATATCCTGCACTCTCTTGAGGACGGCCAGTTACTTGACATCAGCAATGTCCTGTACATATTCTGCTGCCATTATGGGTTCCTACCACGCATGCAGGCCAGCCTGGATGTCTTCATTGATGCATGGAACAACCATCCCATCAGAACTGAGCAGAACCTCACCCCAAATCAGTTGTGGTTGGTGGGCCAAGCCCTTAACCCTGTTGTAGTGCCAGTTCATGATGTAAGTAAGGCATTCATACTGTTGATTTTTAATCTCTTAAAATGCTAATTCCAAGAAAGTCAAGGTTGTTATGTGATTACAGACTATGAAGCATAAGTTCTGTACCTCTCTCATTAAGCCTGTGTTTGCTGCTTGGAAGATTAGAATTTTTTATGTGCATTAATCTGAGCGTATCCAGATAAATATTGCACAAAACAGGTTTGTTGAACTCCTGGATAAACTGTGATCTGTAAAACAACTGAATTTTTTGTTCCTGAATGACTTATCAGGGTACGAATTGTCAACTTTGTGTGTATTAAACATGACGACAATATGCGTAATGAATAAGTAGCCATCATCAATGAAGCTCATAAGACTCATGGTAAATAAAGGCAGAGGAACAATTTTAATCCTCCTTTTACATTAGTTTCTGAACTGCTCCAGCAGTGTTCAAGGGTCAATTGGACCCAGTGAATTTTTAAAGATCAAGGAGTTGTCATGACGTGGTGACAGCGAGGCGAACCCAAGATGCAGACTCATCCTTTAAAACAAAAACTGATTTATTAAAATAACAAAACTAGAAAACAAAAAGCTGACGTGGCAGCAAAACTAACTATAACAAAAATCCAGGCAGTAAACAAAGGCGGAACAAGGCGAGGCAAAAACAGAGAGGGACCAGAGACCAGACTAGAAACTACCATGAACAAACAACAATGAATCGGCAGAGAGGTGGANGAGGAAGATCAAGTTTTAAAGCAGAGGGTGATGAGGAGAAGTGGGAACAGGTGTGTGATTAGGAGTGAAGACAGCTGGAGATGGGTGTGACAAGAAACCAGAAAACTGCTGAGCGGAGGACAGGTGAATGATGACAACACAGAACCAAAGCATAAAGACGACAAAACAATATCAAGACAAGGACAAAAAACAGCAAATACAAGAAAACCCTAAATCAAAACAGAACAAAACCCAGACACATGACAGGAGTATAAGAATCAAAAAATGTTTCCAAAATACTTTAGTGATTAACTCCATGACTGACAATTTTAATCAACACTTAACTGCAGTGATGTTCTTCACTTCGTAGAAATAAAGGATTGATGTCAATAAATCCCTCTTTTTTTTCCAATACAGAAAATAATTTCAAAACTCTACAACACAGGTGTCAAACTCCAGTCCTCAAGGGCTGCTGTCCTGCAACTTTTAGATGTGCCTCTGCTGCACCACGCCTGAATAGAATAATTATGTCATAGTTCCACTGCTCCTGCCACGCCTCCTGGTTCCATGCCACAGTCTCTAGTAACTTTCCACAGTCTAGCAGTTCATGCCACGCCTCTGCCACGCCACAGCAATCATCATGATCATCTTCACCTATTCCTGCCAGTACTTAAGCTCGCCACCAACTCACAGTCATTGCCACATTATTGAACCGTTAACCCTAGTAGATGTCCAGCGCTTTCTCACAGTCCATGCCTGCCTCCTTGATCTTGAACCCTTGCCTGACTCTCGACCTTCGCTCCTTGCCTGCTCCTTGCTTGATACCTCCACGGACTCTGACTCACAGTAACCGACCTTGCTTCTCCTCTCTGGACTACGCCCTTTGGTTTGTGCTTTTCTGGATCTGGCTATCTACCTCTGATCTCCTGGCTCTGACCTCTCGACTGTCCCTGGACACTCCCTCTCGCCTAACCCCTTGGCTCAAGGACTCTGTCACTCCCCCCTCTTGACCCTCGGTGGACTTACCTGCTCTGAGTCTCGTCCTGCTCCACGAACAGAGTACTGTCCTTGGAACTAGCGTTCCTTTTAGCTTAGCGGTTTTAATAAACATCTTAAAACTTCACTGATGTCTGTCTGAGCTGAATCCGGTTCCACCGAGCCTTGTCAAATTAGGTCATTAGCAAGGCTCTGGAGAACTGATCTACACAAGCCATTTTACATTAAGCCATTTCATGTCAGTGCTTTGTGCCTGTGGCACATCTAAAAACTGCAGGACAGTGGCCCTTGAGGACTGGAGTTTGACACCCCTACTCTACAACAACAAAAAAATCCATGTCAAAATTGGACATTTTCACCTGTAACACACCAGGAAGGTTTATATGTTGTTACCCAATAAATGTGTGTCCTCATCTCGGGCTACTCAAAGAAAAATAAAACTACTGTATCAAGCAGGCCCAGCTCTAATCATGTCCTGTAATATGTTTATTACCTTAAATTTGTAATTGCTCTGTTACTTCTAATCGTTTTTGTTCAAAGTAGTGCTACATAAAAAAGTACACAATTGTAAATATGTTCAATAACATTTAATATGCATTTCTGTTTGTCATACAAATGTCATTTAGGTAATACCCATCTCGGGAATTCAATGGGAGGACAGCAGCTACACGAACAAACGTAATCCAAGTGTCACTGTCCCTGAACTTGACAGTCCTCTTTTGGAGCAGGAAATCGTAGCACTGCAAGATTACACAGATCCATTGCAGCAATCTGACTGTTTTGGAGCAGACATTTTTCTTAACACTGTCCAATACATGGAAAACTTTCTAGAGGCCAGATAAAAGAATGTGAATACCAGTTACTTAGAACCAAAACAGAACAAGCTACTGTGGAACATTTGAACTTCACTTGATTGTGCCTTGTGAATGGTGGCCAAGATCCAACATACTGATTAAAATTTTTTCTTAAAGCAGTCCAAAGCCTGAATCAATGGACGAGAGTGCCATCGTCAAATCCTGCTTAAAATTATGATAGCTATTGTACTTGCTGGGGAGGTTCAATGTGATGAAGCAAGTGAGAGCCACAGGATAACATGATGTAACAACCTCAACGTTCAAGTTTCTAGTTGGATGTTCCCACCCAACCCAAAACTTCATGAGGTCTTCAAGAACATCTGGTGTTGCTGTGAAAAAGAGAATTGTATGCATTAGCACAAATTAACATGAGTAGAGCTTCATGATTAACTGAAGTTACAATAAGTTTCAGAGTAAAATTTAACAAATGACTGAAGAAGTGGATGGAATATATGTTGCACATTAAAATAAGACAGTATGGAAATTTAAAAAGTGGTTACAATGAAATCCTTGTCAGTTTTGCTCCCGTTCATATTGTTAAAAGGATGTTTTTAAATTGTGTTTAATCTAACATTTGACATTGTTTAAAAAGATTTCTGTAAGTAGGTATTTTGAATTTCTCAACAAAAGAGGATTTTTCTGTTAATAAAAACATCACTTTCATGTCTTCATGTCAAGACAAGGATAGGACATGTCTGTTCACGCCATCACCCACTGCTGCATCTGCTTGTGTGAAAGAACACGGAAAAAAAAGTTGAATCGGCAGCAATTAAAATCAGGTCATAACATCATAGTGGAAAAAGTGTTACGAATAATGTTATAATACCTCTCAGCCTGCACTTAAATGGAGCTGCCCAATTTATGTTCTTCTGTTTATAAAATGCCATTATTATACTGTCCTGTTCTTCTTCTTCCTCAAACATGTCGACTGACAAATAAAAGCGTGCACTTTCTGAATAACGGTTCAGCAGCTCCTCTCTGAACAGTTGGCACTGGCATTGACCTCTGGGAAAGTATGGCGCCGACCCCCGAATCCGAGGCATCCACTTCCACTATAAATTGAAGCTTAGGATTGGGGTGTCGAAGAATGGGAGCGGAGGTGAAACATGCTTTTAACTCACCAAAACCTGTTTGGGCCTCAGGAGTCCATTCAAAAAGCCGATTGGTGGAAGTAAGTTGAGTAAGTGGGGTGGCCACTAGGCTGTAGTCCTTAATAAAATGGCGGTAGAAGGTGGCAAAACCCAGAAACCTTTGCAGTTGGCGTCGGTCGGAGTGAATAGGCCACTCAGCTACTGCTTTTGTCTTTTCAGGGTCAGTCTTGTAATACCCCTGTCCAAAAATAAATCCCAAAAAGGTCACAGAGGGGACATTAAACTCACACTTCTCAGCTTTAATGAAAAGCTGATTCTCCAGAAGCCTCTGAAGAACTGCTCGAACCTGCTGCCAGTGCTGGAGGGGATCCTGGAAATAGATGAGGATATCATCTAAATACACAAACACAGAAATGTTCAAAGAATAATGCAGAATGTTGTTAATGAGGGACTGGAAGACTGCAGGAGTGTTAGTGAGTCCAAAGGGCATCACTAAATGTTCAAAATGTCCTAAGGGGGTCTTGAAGACAGTCTTCCACTCATCTCCCTTCCTAATTCTTACCAAATGGTAAGCGTTTTGGAGGTCCAGTTTCGTGAAGATGGTGGCAGCGTGTAATTGTTGGCGGACGGAGTCTATTAGAGGTAGGGGATATTTATTTTTAATAGTTATTTGATTGAGACCACGGTAATCAATGCAGGGACGGAGACTTTTATCCTTCTTTTCTACGAAGAAAAATCCCGCACCGACAGGAGATGTGGAAGGGTGGATGATGCCCGATGATAAAGACTCCTCGATGTAGGACTTCATAGCCTCTCTTTCTGGGACAGAGAGGTTAAATTGTCGGCTGGAGGGAAGGGGAGCCCTGGGTAATAACTCGATGGCACAGTCATAAGGTCTGTGTGGAGGAAGTGATAGTGCCTTGGACTTACTAAATACTGGGGCTAGGTGGTGATATTCAGAGGGAACCTTGGACAGTTCGATTTTCTCAGGGGCCTCTCTATTTACTGGGAGAACAGGCATGGCTGATTGGAGGCAATTTTGTAAACAGAAATCACTCCAGGACTCTATCCTTCTTTCTGTCCAATTTATCACTGGGTTGTGTTTGCGTAACCAAGGGTAGTCTAATATCATCTGAGGTGTAGGAGAAGAAAAAACCAAAAACTTACCGGTTACCGGTTGCCATGAATTGAAGGTTGGTGACTCAATGTTTGATGTGAGTGATGACTTTTCCGGAGATGTCCATGACTGGTAGTAGCGAAGTCACTGCCTGCAGAGAGAGTTGTAACTCTCGGATGAGATCTTCTGAAATGAGACTCTGCTCCGCTCATGAGTCCACCAATGCATGGATGGTGATCTTCAACTGCTCATTCACCAAGGTGGTGTGCAGGAAAAAATGGGGACCAAGGGGTTGTGTTAGGCTGCTCACTAGAACCCCCTTATTTACCTAGTGAGCCTGCACTTTTCGCTTATCGGTGAATGTCGCTTATCACAGCAGTAAAAACATTTCTTGACCTCGTAGCGTCGTTGTCTCTCCCCCTGACTTAATCTAGCATGACCTAGCTGCATGGTTTCTGGCTCCGGAATGGTTGAACTGGATTTGTTTGCTTGATCACTGACAGTTAGACGAGTAGAAGGAGAGTAAGTCGAATGGAACTTAGTCTTTCTCACGTTGTCTCTCTCGCAGCCAGTTTTCGAAATGGATGGTAGGCGTTATTAAATCCTCCAATGATCGTGGTTCATCCCTTCCAGCTAGCTGATCCTTGAGAGGTTCTTGTAGTTCGTTGATAAATGCTCTTTTTAATGCCTGTCCTTTTAATGCCTGATCGAGCCAGCCGGCATCCGATCATTGTTGTTCGAACAACGCATTCAACATGGACTCATGCCTGGTTTATTGAGAGGCGGCCTCAGTGAGTTCCGGTTGATTGTTAGATTCCGCCATCTTTGTAGTAATCTTTTTAGCCCACATCCACGATCCTTGGGTTTGCGAAGAACAGGGGAAAAGTAGTTATCCAAAACAAACAAAATTAAAGCTGCAAGCAGCGTTGGGTGGCCCTCGCAACTCAGCGCCGCTCCGGCCTTGCGACCGCGGGAGCTCTTGCAATCGCGGGAGCTCTGGCGACCGCAGTCGATGCTCTCGCGCCTTTCCTGCACCGTCCACTAGGTGGC
>NC_051446.1:476242-478760 GCF_001649575.2 Kryptolebias marmoratus
CTGCTGGGCCTTTTTGATGATGGTGACTGTGTTGGTCATCCACTTCAGGTCCCGGGAGATCGTGGTGCCCAGAGACTTGAAGGTCTCCACAGCAGTCACTGTGCTGTCCATGATGGAGATGGGTGGAAGAGTTGGGGGGCTTCTCCTAAAATCCACTGTCATCTCCACAGTTTTGAGCGTGTTCAGCTCCAGATTGTTCTGACTGCACCAACAGACCAGTCGATCCACCTCCCGTCTGTATGCAGATTCATCACCGTCCCGNGATGAGGCCGATGACCGTTGTGTCGTCTGCAAACTTCAGAAGTTTGACGGATGGGTCACTAGAGGTGCAGTCGTTGGTGTAGAGAGAGAAGAGCAGCGGGGAGAGCACACACCCCTGGGGGGCTCCAGTGCTGATAGTCCGGGTGCTGGATGTGGTGCTCCCCAGTCTCACCTGCTGCCTCCTGTCAGTCAGGAAGTTTGTAATCCACTGACAGATGGAGGAGGGCACAGTGAGCTGGGTGAGCTTGGAGCGGAGGATGTCTGGAATGATGGTGTTAAATGCTGAACTGAAGTCCACGAACAGCATGGACTTCAGTTCAGCATTTAACACCAGCCTTAACACCTTCTCCTTGCCTGGTACCTTTCTGGACTCTGATTCAAGATAACCGAACTCGCTACACACTCCTGGACCTTGCCTTTTGGATGACCTCTTTTTGGATTTTGCTGCTTACCCTGGACTCACTGGTTACGACCCTTCGCCTGGCCCCGGACTCTCTCTTTTGCCCAAGCCCCTTTCAGACACTCCCGTCTGTACTCAACCTACCGCCCTTAACAGTCTTACCTGTTCTGGTCCTGCTCCCAGTCAGTCACGTGAGTGCCCAGTCCAGAGACATTAATCCTTTTTGTGGTTCGTCTACAATAAACATCTTAAAACTTTGTCTGTGTCTGCGAATTCTGAATCCTGTCAAGCCCTGCCTTGTCATTTTGAATATAATATTCCGCCCTCTCGTCTTTCTAGATACTTCCAGACAAGGGGCTTGTGCAAAATCCTTATTTCCCAACTTCCCTCACCTTCCACCTGAGCAGCAGTGGGGCGAACTTATACAACAACCTCTTACAAAGGTCTCTAATTTCAAAGATTTACATCTCGATTCAATTATATGAAGACTGTTTAACCACAAACACTAAGAAAGCTTGGGAGTGGGAACTAGGGTTGTTTTTTGATGAACACTGGTGGGAATCTGCCCTGAAAGCCATTCACAAAACCTCTACATGTGCGTGCCTGAGCTTGATCCAGTTCAAAGTGGTATTCAGATGTCATTATTCAAGAACTAGTCTCGTGCCTGAGCTTGATCCAGTTCAAAGTGGTATTCAGATGTCATTATTCAAAAACTAGTCTGGCGTGGATCTTCCCAAATATGGAAGATGTTTGCGACCGATGTGGAAGCTTGCCTTGTAGTCTTGCACATTTGTTTTTGTCCTGTTCAGCCCTGACAAGTTTTTCTGCAAATTTACTTTCACACCATGTCTGTTGTGCTCTCGAGAACCTTTGACACTTCAGCTCACATTGGTATTTTTGGCCTTTCGGAGGAATATAGCCATTATTCTGCAAAAGGGTTGGAAGTAGTAGCTTTTACCTTCTGTTTTAACTACAATAAAAATTTCAATCAGAAATAAAGAAGATGAAATTTTTAGTATTTCTTCTCCAACTGAATTGACCCTCCAGTGTCATGACCGGTGGAGAGAGTGATGAACCCAGAACACAGACTCATCATTCAAAAAGGAAACTAATTTATTAAAATAAAAGATGATCAAAACAAAGGCTGACATAGCAGCAAAAACTAAACAAGGCAAGGCAAGGGAACTAGACAACACGAGACTAGAGACAATAGACATAGCAGGGACAATGAACCAGCGGAGAAGTGGAGAAGGTGACCAGGTTAAAGCTGAGGATGAATATGGAAAGTGGGCACAGGTGAGTGATTACAATAGCGGACAGGTGATGGGCGTAGCAATTAACAAGAGCTAACAGAGGATAAATGGGGAATGATGACAAATGAACAACAAACAGGAAAACAAAACAACAAAGACAGTAAACCAAAACCAAAAGAAACCAGAAACAAAACACTAAATACAAAAAGAAACACTACCAAAACCAAACCTGACACTCTAGACCAGGGGTCGGCAACCCAAAATGTTGAAAGAGCCATATTGGACCAAAAAAACAAACAACAAATATGTCTGGAGCCGCAAAAAATTAAAAGCTTTATATAAACCTTATAATGAAGGCAACACATGCTGTATGTATCTATATTAGTTATATTAGCCAATCTGATAGGCTAATATAGCTAATATAGCTGCTTCGGAGTAGGGCCAGCCGGGCCAGCTATGCTTCGTGGGCGGCGCTAGCTTAACTCCTGTTCACTCATTGGTCGTGGGTGTGACCAGATTCAAGCATAAAGAGCGAAGGTAGGAATATAAACAACAGCGTTAGCTTACCCTGCAACGTTTATGCCGTCTGTCCCTCAGCTGAAGG
>NC_051446.1:482740-488139 GCF_001649575.2 Kryptolebias marmoratus
CTCGGGCCTAATAATAAGAAACATAGCAGATCCAATAGGCCTTCGCAGCGCTGTCGCTGCTCGGGCCTAATAAAAAAAAATTATCTTGATGGCCTGGTAATTCTGGTTCCGGACCACTCTAGACAATTCTTGGCTGGAGCATACTGACAAGAACCAGGATTGTTTTAAGAGTAGGACCGGAAACCAGACACAGAGACGAGGATAAAGGTAAGTGGTTTTATTTATAATATTTACAAATGTGCAAGAGGGAGGTGTGGTCAGGAGAATCTGAAATGGCAAGGAAGGGAGCAAGGTGAGTCTCGGGTACATGTACACTTACGGTACAGCTTTGTGCATAGAATGAGGCAGTGGTTAATAGTTCTTTTGTTATAGGTGACGATGAGGAGAGAGGCTTGGAGACATCAATGTCCAAAGGAGACGTTCCAGGAGACGTTCCAGGAGGAGGAGGATCCACAATTGGACAAGTCCAGCAGGTAAGTGCAACCGAAGTTTCAGGCAGGCAGGTATTTACAAAACTGAGCGGCAATTCCTGAGGCACAGAGGGGAGAAAAACAAGGCAAAAGGTTATTGAAGCTGAGAGTTCTCAAAAACATAGGTCTAAGGCTGAGATCCTGACCCATAAGGCGCGATGCTCCAGCAAAGATCTGGCATCAGCAGCAGGCTTAAATACTGCTACTGCTCATCAAGGTAATGGGCTGGAGCTGAGGAGGAAGAGTATTTGGTGCTGCCAGCAGGGTGGGGACAGAAAACTCTGGATCCTCACAACCCTGGTCCTCGAGGACCACTACCCTGCATGTTTTACTTGTTTCTATGCTCCAACACACCTGATTTGAATAAATGGGTGATTAACAGGCTTCTGTAGACCATGAAGAGATAATTTAACCACTGAATCAAGTGTGAACTCTTTAATTTTTAGCTCCTTTATGGTCTGTCTTTTCATATTGTCCAGCATTCAGTTAAGAAGTTCATCTTGAATAGTTTTTAAAATACCTTTGAGCACAGTTGCCTTTTCTAGGTGCTCCAGCACAACACTGTCCAGTGATGCCACAAAATCCACTAATCCCAAAAACACACAAGGGTTTAGGTTGGATGTTGGATATTTGTGCCCAATTCACAGACATCTTTCTCCAGTTTAACCCGGTGCAGGCAGTCTGATTTCAATCAACTGCCCTCCGTCTGCTCACTCCTCCACACACAGTGGTTCGCTTAGGGGTGTTACATGCTAACATTAGCATACTTGCCAACATTTGGGAATGTCAATGTGGGACAACATAGCGTGCCCCCCCCCCCCACACACACATACACACACACACACACACTCCCCCCCAACCATACACATACATACACATTCACAAGTATTACATTATCTGTGTATAATTCTGTCTGCCCAAATATATACAGTTGTATATAAAAAGTTTTGCCAGACACAGTTTATCTATTCATCAGCTGATCATGTCTTTAAAACATCATGCAAAAAAAACATTCCCAGAAATACACACAAACATCATAGATTCAACATGGTTTTCCTGAATTCTGATCAATTAATTTGAATTAAACACATATCATAGTTGCTTAAGATCAGGGCTCTCAAGTTTTGATCTTTCTCTCCATCCTCTTAGCTGTTATATTGTAAATACTGATCAGTAAACAGCTGTAACTTGTTATTTATTAGTATTATTAGCTTTAGCTAACCTGAACATTTCCAGCCTCCTCTTGATGCTCAGACAGAACTTCCTGCTGTCTTTCAACCACTACTAGTTATGTCCACTACTTTCTTCTACCTGACAGAATATCAAAATCTGAGCACTAGCAGCCCTTGTTTTGCTCCCGTCCAGGGGCTGGGGTTTTGGGGGCGGCTGGAGGTCTCTGACGGCGTCATTGCGGGGCTGCCTGCAGGTGCCCGGACCATGTTGGCTGGGGTCCCGGGGGCTGCGCTGGGCTCCGATAGTCATCACTCCCTCTAGACCTCTCAGGGAGTTGGCTCAACAAGGGGGGATGGCTATGTGCCCTTTCACCTTGGTCCTTCTGGGTTCTGGCTACTGCAGTGGACTAGTACCTGCCCGGTGTGTTGGGGACTCTGGGGGGGCCTCTCCTGCACGGTGGGAGGTGGTGGCATGGCTAGGNCACTGACAACCTACCTCTGCTGCTGCCTTGGGGTGGTGCCCGGTGTCTGTTTGCCTGGGACTGCTGCTGCCTTCTGGGGCTGGATCCACTTGCCCTTTCTGCTCTTGGGTGCTGTAGATGGCAGGCCTTCTACTGTTCACGGCACTTTTTTAACTGTGCATCTCCAACTGGTTTGCTAGTACACATGCACCCACATAACGTGAAAACACCTTTTTTATGTATGTATGTAAGTAAGTATATATATATATATATATATATATATATATATATATATATATATATATATATATACATACATACACACACACATACATATTGCCAGGCCAAACAAAAGTGTCACCATTAAAAAAAAAGGTTACACATTCTAATATTTTGTTGGACCACCTTTAGCTTCGATTATGGCACACATCTGCTGTGGCATTGTTTCAATAAGCTTCTGCAATGTCACAAGATTTACTTACTCCGGTGTTGCATTAATTTTTCACCAAGATTTTGCATTGATGACGGTAGAGTCTGACCGCTGTGCAAAGCCTTCTACAGCACATCCCAAAGATTCTCAATGGGGTTCAGGTCTGGACTCTGTGGTGGCCAATCCATGTGTGAAAACGATGTCTCATGCTCCCCGAACCACTCTTTTGCAATTCGAGCCAGATGAATCCTGGCATTGTCATCTTGGAATATGCCCGTGCCATCAAGGAAGAAAAAATCCATTGATGCAATAACCTGGTAATTCAGTATATTCAGGTAGTCAGCTTACCTCATTCTTTGAGCAGATACTGTTCCTGAACCTAGACCTAACCAACTGCAGCAACCCCAGATCATAGCACTGCCCCAGGCAGAAAAGGTACAGGCTTGTACAGTAGGCACTAGACATGATGGGTGCAACACTTCACTTGCCTCTCTTCTTCCCCTGATGCACCCATCACTCTGAAACAGGGTAAATCTGGACTCATCAGACCACATGACCCACAGTTGTCAAACAGAGAGCGTGTGGGCCCAACACCTGATCACTCTCAGGAAAAACACACAATAAACCTAGCAGCGTCCCTTTTATGGAAGCCTAATCATCGTGGCGTGGCTACACCTGTGACCCATTACATTTCACTGTTAAACATAGCCTGGAGTTCTGCTATTGTTTTTCTTTCATTTGATTTCACCAAATGTTTAAGTGGTCTCCGATCGCAATCATTCAGGATTTTTTCAGGACACTTTTCTTCCTCGAAGACGATGGGTCCCCACTATCCTTCTAGTTTTTAATAATGTGTTGGACAGTACTTAAACAAATTTTAGTAGTTTCTGCAATCTCCTTAGATGTTTTCTCTGCTTGATGCATGCCAATGATTTGTCCCTTCTCAAACAGACTGGCACCACGGGACATGGTTGTTTAAGAAATGAGAAGCAACTCATTGCACTACTTGGGGTTAAATAACTTGTTGCCAGCTGAAACATAATCACCCATGCAGTAATTATCCAATAGAAGGCTCGTACGTATTTGTTTAGTTAAATCCAGGTGGCGACTTTTCTTTTTGGCCAGGCAGTGTACCTGCCTTGTTCTTGATTATACTTCTGTTTACGTATGTTTGCAGGAGCGCCAACTGAGTTGGGGCGAAGTGTGGAAGACTATTTGGTCCAAAACCTTGAGTTTAGTCTTTAGATTTATGACTCCATTCGGAGTTCGCACTGGTATCCCGTTGTTTGAGGATGGGATAGTGGTAGGCGCTATGGGGGAAGGTTGTGGGATCTGGGGTGAATCAGTTCAGAATTATTATCATTTTCTTTCTTTCTTTTTTCTTTCTCTCCCACTTTTTTTGTTTGGTTTTTGTTGTTGTTATTTTATCCTTATTCCTGGAGCATGGGGGTGGAATCTGGTTGCTTCCTCAGGGCTAATTCACATTTCACATGGCTAATGCAAACAGTTCAAATGTAAGATTTATATATAGAGAGAGTTACTGTTGCCAAGAGTGAATGTTACCCTGTTTACCATTTAGCATTGCAGCTCTCGCAATCTGATATTCCCTTTAAGCTGTGCCCTTTAGGTTTTAGGTATCTTGGGGTCAACATAGCTAGATCTTTTAAAGCTCTTTACTCTAAAAATTTTCTTCCGCTCTTTGTTGAAATTAAAAAGACTTTCAAAAATGGGGGTCTCTTCCTCTCTCTTTGATTGGGAGAATAAATACTGTTAAGATGAACATCTTGCCAAAATTTTTGTTTCTGTTTCAGTGTCTACTTGTATTTTTACCAAAATGTTTTTAAATCATTAGATTCAGTTATCTGTCATTTTTTGTGGTATGGCAAAACACCCAGAGTCAGACACAAAAATACTTCAGAACTGTAAGTCTATGGCGGCCTCTGTTTACCTAATTTTCAACTTTACTACTGGGCAGCTAACATAACTAAAGTCACTTTCTGGTCCAATTCAATTAATATACCTTGGTGTCAACTAGAAGGACAGTCATATCCCTCTGCCTCACCTTTGGCTTTACTAACTGGTTCAACCTCTGTAAATCCCTCTGGCTTAACCACCAACCTCATAGTTGTAGATACTCTCAGAATATGGTTCCAGTTCAGGAAGCAGTTTAATTTTACAGGTCCCATAGTCTTAAACCCATTTTTTTTTTTAAAAACAGTGATTACACCCACTCTTACTGACCCCACCTTCTCCTTTTGACAGGATAAGGGACTGAAATGTTTTAAGGATTCTTGTAAGGAAGGATTGTTTCGCTCTTTCACCAATCTAGCTTTTGTGTCACAGCTTCCACTGTTCCTGACATTCCTCCTGCTCTCAGTCATGCCTCAGACCAGTAACTTTCCACAGTCCCACAGTTTCATGCCATGCCCATGTTATCATGCCAATCTTAATCACAGCCATTAGCAACACCTGCTCACGCCTGTATTTATGCCCACAGCTCACAGTCTTATGTTGCCAGATTATTGAACAGCCTTGCTTAGTAGATGTCCAGCATTTTTCCACAGCCCTTGCCTGACTCCATGTTACTTGACCCTTGCCTGCCTTGCGACTCATGAGCCTTGCCTTCAGAATCAGAATCAGAATCAGAATCAGAATCAGATTTATTGCCAGGTGTGTAGGCACACACGAGGAATTTGTCTCCGGTTCACAACACTCTTTGAGTAGTCTTAGTCTGTGGAAGATAAGATGAAGATGTATATGTACAATATAGATGTATATGCTCAGATACATATATACATATGAATAACTGGATATATATGAACATAATATACAGTATTTGCAGTTTGTTAAAAAAAAAAAAAAAAAA
>NC_051446.1:489461-513816 GCF_001649575.2 Kryptolebias marmoratus
CCGGACTCTCTCTTTTGCCCAAGCCCCTTTCAGACACTCCCGTCTGTACTCAACCTACCGCCCTTAACAGTCTTACCTGTTCTGGTCCTGCTCCCAGTCAGTCACGTGAGTGCCCAGTCCAGAGACATTAATCCTTTTTGTGGTTCGTCTACAATAAACATCTTAAAACTTTGTCTGTGTCTGCGAATTCTGAATCCTGTCAAGCCCTGCCTTGTCATTTTGAATATAATATTCCGCCCTCTCGTCTTTCTAGATACTTCCAGACAAGGGGCTTGTGCAAAATCCTTATTTCCCAACTTCCCTCACCTTCCACCTGAGCAGCAGTGGGGCGAACTTATACAACAACCTCTTACAAAGGTCTCTAATTTCAAAGATTTACATCTCGATTCAATTATATGAAGACTGTTTAACCACAAACACTAAGAAAGCTTGGGAGTGGGAACTAGGGTTGTTTTTTGATGAACACTGGTGGGAATCTGCCCTGAAAGCCATTCACAAAACCTCTACATGTGCGTGCCTGAGCTTGATCCAGTTCAAAGTGGTATTCAGATGTCATTATTCAAGAACTAGTCTCGTGCCTGAGCTTGATCCAGTTCAAAGTGGTATTCAGATGTCATTATTCAAAAACTAGTCTGGCGTGGATCTTCCCAAATATGGAAGATGTTTGCGACCGATGTGGAAGCTTGCCTTGTAGTCTTGCACATTTGTTTTTGTCCTGTTCAGCCCTGACAAGTTTTTCTGCAAATTTACTTTCACACCATGTCTGTTGTGCTCTCGAGAACCTTTGACACTTCAGCTCACATTGGTATTTTTGGCCTTTCGGAGGAATATAGCCATTATTCTGCAAAAGGGTTGGAAGTAGTAGCTTTTACCTTCTGTTTTAACTACAATAAAAATTTCAATCAGAAATAAAGAAGATGAAATTTTTAGTATTTCTTCTCCAACTGAATTGACCCTCCAGTGTCATGACCGGTGGAGAGAGTGATGAACCCAGAACACAGACTCATCATTCAAAAAGGAAACTAATTTATTAAAATAAAAGATGATCAAAACAAAGGCTGACATAGCAGCAAAAACTAAACAAGGCAAGGCAAGGGAACTAGACAACACGAGACTAGAGACAATAGACATAGCAGGGACAATGAACCAGCGGAGAAGTGGAGAAGGTGACCAGGTTAAAGCTGAGGATGAATATGGAAAGTGGGCACAGGTGAGTGATTACAATAGCGGACAGGTGATGGGCGTAGCAATTAACAAGAGCTAACAGAGGATAAATGGGGAATGATGACAAATGAACAACAAACAGGAAAACAAAACAACAAAGACAGTAAACCAAAACCAAAAGAAACCAGAAACAAAACACTAAATACAAAAAGAAACACTACCAAAACCAAACCTGACACTCTAGACCAGGGGTCGGCAACCCAAAATGTTGAAAGAGCCATATTGGACCAAAAAAACAAACAACAAATATGTCTGGAGCCGCAAAAAATTAAAAGCTTTATATAAACCTTATAATGAAGGCAACACATGCTGTATGTATCTATATTAGTTATATTAGCCAATCTGATAGGCTAATATAGCTAATATAGCTGCTTCGGAGTAGGGCCAGCCGGGCCAGCTATGCTTCGTGGGCGGCGCTAGCTTAACTCCTGTTCACTCATTGGTCGTGGGTGTGACCAGATTCAAGCATAAAGAGCGAAGGTAGGAATATAAACAACAGCGTTAGCTTACCCTGCAACGTTTATGCCGTCTGTCCCTCAGCTGAAGGTGCTGTAAAGCCTGAAATCTCCGGCGGATAACAGCTGTCCTACTCCGCGCAACAATCGCAGCATCCAGAGCATTTCTTCCACTGCGCCTCTCTTCCTGAAGTCTCAGGAGAATCCCCATAAGTTTAAAATAACTGCAACGACACAGGGCCAACTTTGTCCATAGCGCTTTCGTTGTTTACACAACTTGCGCTAAGTTTTGGTAGCGCACCCCCCCTCTCTCTCCACGCCCCGCCCCCCGCAACACGAGGAGGTGTTCCTCTGCTACTGACCAAACTGGCCCTTGTGAACAGGATGCATTCTTTATAGAGCTGAGCCGAGTAGAGCGGAGTACAGCCGGACTTCTGAATTAGGGTCCGTGTAAAAGAGGCATATATTAAAACAAAAAATATATTTCTCTCCCCCATCTTTTTCCATTTTCAAACATTTTTGAAAAAGCTCCAGGGAGCCGCTAGGGCAGCGCCAGAGAGCCGCATGTGGCTCTAGAGCTGCGGGTTGCCGACCCCCGCTCTACACTATCCTTGTATGAAAATCCCCTAAATTGTTCTGAGAATAAAAAAAGGAGAAATAGATACCTAAGACTACAGAGTCCAGAGTCTTTAAACTTTTCCATTTCAGTGACTCAGCACCACTCTCCAATGCAAACAGAAGCTTTCTGATTTTGCTTACTTGAAAAGTTTTATCAGTTTTGTGATAAAAATCACAATGCACTCGAATGTCATGTCTCATGAAACAAGACACTTGTTCTAGTTCTTGATTGTTAAGGTCAAGAAGCTTTCCTTCTATTTTGTCTGGTTCTTTTAAGTGCATGATGATTACCTGTAGATGGTTGCTCTTTACTGGAACCATTGGTCACTTTGGATGTTTTTAATCAGGAATAGGTGTAGTCGAAGGCTAGCAGACAGAAGACGAAAGCAGACTCAGGGTAAAAAGGTAAGTGATTCTATTTACAATCCTGGGAACTCTCCAGGAAGGATTCTGAAAGCAGGGTAGGTAAGTGGTTACTTGATCTATATTCAGGATCTTATAGACAATAGATGCTGTGATATTGTGATTGTTTCTTACAGGCCAGAGTGGATCCAGGAAGGAGGAGAAGAAGGTCCAGGTCAAGGTGAGGATTCCTGAGGTGAGTATATACATGTGAGTATTTACACATAAGGCCCTTGTAAATCCAACTCTGTTAGCGAAGAGAGGCAGGCGGTTTAGGCAGGCTAGCAGGCAGGCAGGGAGACAAGAGAAACTACTCAGAAGCCCTGGTACTGGGGAACACAAACAACAGAGGATTTACTTCTCTAGTGAAACTCATAACATGGGAGAGACAGGAGTTGTACCATAACCGAGGTTATAATCCAGCACTGACCTGATCTCTGTGTTATTCTTATCTCTCTGCTTGCAAGTGGAAGCATTTTTGAACTGGAGCTCCTCCAGCTTGAATTCAGATTGGATTTTGCTGGAGATACACTGGGATATTGCCATTCTTTGACATTTTTATGATTTTATCAGTCCTCTGGGGACGTGGCCTACAACCAGCAGAAGCCCGACTAGCAACAGAATGCCTCTCTATCCCTGCAAAGACCTACCACAAACTCCTACAGGGGACCTACCTTTTTTTTCTACAGAGGACTACCACAAACTTCTACAGAAGATTACGGTGCTGGAAACGGAAATACACCGCCTAGAAGTGAATGTAGAAGTAAACAGGCTATGTGGTAATGACACAACACTGATTCACAACACCAGACAAGCTTTCACTAGCACACAGCTAATCAGCATTGATACCGCTACTAAGAATCAGGAGGACTTTGTGCAGGGTAATAAATCCTCAAATGTCAGTCCTCCCTGGAATGCTCTTGGTGCTAAGCCCAAGATTAAATCATCCTGGGGAAGGGGAGGATGTGTAGACAGAGCCCAGTGTACTGAGATTTGTGTTGCGACCGGCTGGCCTTCATTACCATCCAGGAGTGATGCCCCAGCTCCTGAACTCAAGAGGAGGCAGTCATGGACAGTTGCCAAAAGAAGAACTAACAAAACCCATTCTCAACAGCCAAACATACAACTACAGAATAGATTTGCTCCACTACTACAAGATTCTGAATCTCCATCTGAAGATCTGGATAAAATAATGACCACCTGCAGCAAAATAGATTCCAAGAGACATTCAGTGATTACAAGACCACTGGGTCAGCCAATGACTGAGCCTCAGACCCTGATTATTGGTGACTATGCTGTGAAAGATATGAAGTGTGGTAAACTCACAAAAATAATGTGCTTTCTTAAAGATATGGTTTCTGATGTGAGAGAAAAAATCATGCAAATTGTGGCCACACACCCAACTGTAAATAACATCATACTCCATGTGGGGGCAAATGATGTTGTGAAACAACAGTCTGAGACTTTGAAAAAGGATTTTACTGACTTACTGGATACAATCAGCTGTCTGGGTGCTAGTGTATTTATTTGTGGCCCTTTACCTCCAGTCATATCAGAAGCTGAAAGATTCACCAGGTTGTTTTCTTGAAACTGTTTTCTATCAGCCGCTTGCACTGCCTATTCAGTTCATTATATCGACAACTTTAACTTTTTCTGGGACAGACGACATTTTTTTAAGAGAAATGGAATCTGCCTAAACAGGCCAGAAGTGAATCTGTTCACATCCAACTTGTTTAATTTTCTGCATCGACATTGTGTTCTCTCCGACAAGGACATGAGACAGGAGGAGCCAAAACACAGTGATAACAACGTATAACCAAGCAGTGACCTTGATGGAGAGCCACCCTAGCCTCCGCACGAAGAGTCTAAACCGTGAGATGTCTCATAGCCGAGGGCTGGAGCCTTTGACCCACATCTCGCCAACAAACACTAGTGAGGATTCATTTCTGCCACATCAGACCCCATCCAGACCACTCTCATCCTCACCCCCTCCCCATCCCTCCCCCTCTCAGAGCTGACTAAGAGACTCAGTGAACAGATTAAGGAGGGATGCATTGATGGGCTGAAATTAACTCCACCAACCAGCGTCAGTTTTACACCTCGAGGCCTCCCACCACTGCGCTCCCCCCTGCCTACTCCTCAACATGCTCTGACTCAATCATTACATCTCAAGCGCCCCCCCCCTCCACGTCGGCACCAGCCTGATAAAATACATCGAACCACAATCCTAATTGATATGCTCCGGCCCCAGGCTACAATGCTATCAGTACTTAAAACTCTTTCCAGGATAAGCCGGGGCCCAACTTACAAGTTACCGTTACAATTCCAGTTTTGATAGGTAACAGAAAAAGACTAGGAAATTTACAGAGATATGTAAATCTATCAAATTTAGTGCTCATTCCACATCA
Source organism: Kryptolebias marmoratus (assembly GCF_001649575.2). Lineage (NCBI taxonomy): Eukaryota > Metazoa > Chordata > Actinopteri > Cyprinodontiformes > Rivulidae > Kryptolebias > Kryptolebias marmoratus. The sequence goes on from NC_051446.1 coordinate 494,569, forward strand.
GTCTCAACTAAGTCCAAATAAAAATACAAATCGGGCAAATAAAATTTTTAACACTAAATTTAGCTTTACTGAATGTCAGGTCTTTGGCAGGAAAAACATTGCTGATCAATGATTTTATTACAAAGCACAAGCTGGATTTTATGTTTTTAACAGAAACCTGGTTAAATCACAATAGCAGTGCAGCTATTCTAATCGAAGCAGCCCCTACCAACTTTACCTTCATGAGCGAAGCTAGATTGCATAAAAGAGGAGGGGGAGTAGCTGTTTTGTTTAACAACTCCCTACAATGTAAGCAGATGTCTTATAGAATATTTGCTTCATTTGAATATGTAGCCCTCCAGTTGAATTCTCGCATTCGAGTGTTGTTCCTGAATATATACAGACCATCGAAATACTGCGCAACCTTTTTTGATGATTTTGCTGAAATGCTGTCTATCATCTGTGTTGACTTTGACTGCATAGTCATTGCTGGGGATTTTTATATTAATTTTGACAACCCTCATGACAGAGAGACCAAAGAACTGTATTGTATCCTTGACAATTTTGGATTAACTCAGCATATCACAGAGCCTACACACAACAGAGGGCAAACTTTGGATTTAGTAATTTCCAAAAGCCTGAACATCTCTAAGGTTAAGGTGACAGATGTTGCTCTTTCTGATCATTCCTGTGTTTTCTTCATGAGTACTATTGCTATTTTTGAAAATGTCCAAGCAGAAGTTATTAAAAAATGGTACATCAGTGAAAAAACTAGCAAAATATTTGCCCAAGCTTTTCTATCTGCACCATCCCCATCTTGGCTTTCAGTCAATGAGCTCTGTGTTTGTTGTGTGGAAATGCAGATGGGGAATTAAAGACAACTGGGTTTATTCCCCACCAAGAGAAGTCATCAGAGACACATAGGTCACATCTGCATCTGCCTTAAGTAGCAGAGGAGTCTCGTTAGGAGATGAGCTTCAGCTGCTGCTAGTTGAGGTCAGAACCAATAAGGAGATGACAGAGCAGAAAATCCCAGTTTTAGTTTTGGAATATGTTACCTAAAAGGTAGAAGAGAAAAAAAGATTAATTTCTCACAAAAATTTTAAATAAAACAAACTTTAAACCATTAACTATAGTTTCACAAAATGTTGACTCATTTGTTCATTGTTATGATACTTTCCTATCCTCTCTTCAGCACTGGACAGTGCACCAAGTGCTCTTCACCAAATAAACCAAGCTCTCAGCATTGTGGAAACCGCTTAGCCCCCCACAGTAATTAAATGATTAATGACACTGAGGAGAACAAAGCTTACATTTTCAGTTAAATATAAATGTACATGCTAGGCCTCGAAAAAATTATAATATAATCTACAGTTTACATAAAAAGTAAACTACAGTGTGATAAAAAAAATGACACTATTCTTTCATATCACATTAGCCTTACAATGATAAGCATAATATTTTCTAGAAAATGATTTTTGATATGTCTGATGGAGTTTCTGATATTTCCCATGCAGTAGTGGCAACTGTGGACCATGCCACATTAGGTTTATTAAGTTTTAATTCTATTTTTTTTAAACACATCACAAATGGTCTTTTGTGCGAAATGCAAACAACCTGAGTCACAAAGTAATATTTAGCCCAACTACCAATGTGATGTCCATCAGAACATAAACCACCATTCCTTCAGAGAACATGTCAGTAACAGTTTAACCTAAACATCAACAGTGGGCTCTGTTTGCCACAGTTGACAGGTTGACAAACCCTTCTGTGATTTTACCACCTGAACTCCACTCTACCAGGGCCTGCAATGATTTGACAACTTTTTCACACAGAAAATTACAATAATTAGAAGGTTAATCTGCTCAGCCACACCAAACCCAATCACGATGCCACAATACCAAACATATCAAATGCAGAGAAAATGGCTGCATTTCACCAACTCACCCATAAAAGCTTAGAAGAAATTATACATCAATTAAGCTCATCCTTCTGCTGTCTAGATATCCTTCCTACAACCTTTAAGAAAGTTCTTCCTGTCATTGCATCTGACTTGATTCAAATAGTAAACTCATCTCTCTCACCAGGTGTTTTCCCCCAGGCTCTAAAAACAGCAGTTATCAAACCTCTGTTAAAAAAGAACAATCTTCATAAATTACTATTGCAGAATTACAGGCCAATCTCTCACCTTCTACTCATCAGCAAAATTATTGAAAAAGCTGTATTTCAACAGTTAAATAGCTTCTTAACAACGACCAACCACTTTGATATCTTTAAGTCTGGCTTCCGTGCTCACCACAGCACTGAGACTGCCCGCGTCAAAGTGTTCAATGACATCCGCATAAGTACAGACTGTGGAAGAACCACAGTGTTGGTTCTACTGGACCTCAGCTAACCTTAAGGGACACATAAAAACAGTTACAAAGTCGGTTTTCTCCCACATGAAGAACATTTCCAGGATTAAAGGACTAATGTCACAACAAGACCTCGAAAAAATTATGCATGCGTTCATCTTTAGTCGTCTCGATTACTGCAACAGTGTCTTCACAGGTCTGCCAAAAAAATCAATCTGCAGCTGATCCAAAATGCTGCTGCCCATGCTCTCACTAGAAAAACGGAGCACATCACCCCGGTTTTAAAGTCCCTACACTGGCTCCCTGTAGCAAAGAGAATAGACTTTAAAATACTTCTATTAGTTTATAAATCACTGAACGATCTAGCACCACAATACATTAAAGACTTATTATCGTCTTATCAACCCTCCAGAACACTCAGGTCTTCTGGTTCTAGTGTACTTTGTATCACCAGAACCACAACCAAACACAGAGAACCAGTTTTCAGTTTCTATGCACCATCAATCTGAAACAAACTCCCGGAAAACTGCAAAACAGCTGAAACACTAAATTCCTTTAAATCAAGACTGAAAACTCACCTGTTTAGAGCTGACTTTGATTAGTAGTCCATCCATCCATCCATCCATCCATCTTCTTCCTCTTATCCGGGGTCAGGTCCCGGGGGTAGCAGCCTAAGCAGGGAGACCCAGACTTCCCTCTCCCCAGCCACTTGGGCCAGCTCCTCCGGGGGAATCCCAAGGTGTTCCCAGGTCAGCCGAGAAACATAGTCCCTCCAGTGTGTCCTGAGTCTTCCTCTGGGCCTCCTCCCGGTGGGACGTGCCCAGAACACCTCACCAGGGAGACGTCCAGGAGGCATCCTCACCAGATGCCCGAGCCACCTCAACTGGCTCTTTTCGACGTGGAGAAGCAGCGGCTCTACTCTGAGTCCCTCCCGGATGACCGAGCTTCTCACCCTATCTCTAAGGGAGAGCCCAGACACCCTGCGGAGAAAACTCATTTCAGCCGCTTGTATTCGTGATCTCGTTCTTTCGGTCACTACCCAAAGCTCGTGACCATAGATCATCTGCAAAAAGCAGAGACGTAATCCTAAGGTCACAAAAATGAATCCCCTCAACACCTTGGCTGCGCCTAGAAATTCTGTCCATAAACGTTATGAACAGAATCGGTGACAAAGGGCAACCTTGCCGGAGTCCAACTCTCACTGGAAACGAGTCCGACTTACTGCCGGCAATGTGGACCAAGCTCTGACACCGGTCATATAGGGACCTAACAGCCCGTATCAAAGGGCCTGGTACCCCATACTCCCGGAGCACCCCCCACAGGATTCCCCGAGGGACACGGTCGAACGCCTTCTCCAAGTCCACAAAACACATGTAGACTGGTTGGGCGAACTCCCATGCACCCTCAAGGACCCTGCTGAGGGTATAGAGCTGGTCCAGTGTTCCACGACCAGGACAAAAACCACACTGCTCTTCCTGAATCCGAGGTTCGACTATCCGACGGACCCTCCTCTCCAGACCCCCCGAATAGACCTTACCAGGGAGGCTTAAGAGTGTGATCCCTCTGTAATTGGAACACACTCTCCGGTCTCCCTTTTTGAATAAGGGGACCACCACCCCGGTCTGCCAATCCAGGGGAACTGCCCCCGATGTCCACGCAATATCGCAGAGTCGCGTTAACCAACACAACCCTACAACATCCAGAGCCCTAAGGAACTCTCATCCACCCCCGGAGACTTGCCACCGAGGAGCTTTTTAACCACCTCGGTGACCTCAGCACCGGAGATTGGAGAGCCCGCCCCAAAGTCCCCAGGCTCCGCCTCCTAAATGGAAGACGTGCTGGTGGGATTGAGGAGGTCTTCAAAGTATTCTGCCCACCGACCCACGACATCCTGAGTCGAGGTCAGCAGCACACCACCCCCACTATAAACAGTGTTGGTGCTGCACTGCTTTCCCCTCCTGAGACGCCGTATGGTGGACCAGAATCGCCTCGAAACCGTGCAGAAGTCTTTCTTCATGAACTCTCTGAAGTCCTCCCATGCCCGAGTTTTTGCCTCAGCGACCACCCGAGCTGCATGCCACTTGGACTGCCGGTACCCGTCAGCTGCTCCCACAGGCCAAGAAGGCCCGATCGGACTCCTTCTTCAGCCTGACAGCATCCCTCACCGCCGGTGTCCACCAGCGGGTTCGAGGGTTGCCGCCACGACAGGCACCAACCACCTTGCGCCCACAGCTCCAATAAGCCGCCTCAACAATGGAGGCACGGAACATGGCCCACTCGGACTCAATGTCCCCCACCTCCCCTGGAACATGTTTGAAGTTCTCACAATACCCTCACAATACGTTTGGGCCTGCCAGGTCTGACCGGCATCCTCCCCCACCATCGGAGCCAACTTTGATTAGTAGTCCGCAAACAAATTCAGGTGAAAAACTGCTCTAAACAAAATATCTTATTACATATTTACTATCTCCTTATGACTATCAAGTATATATGCTCGATGATTTTAATGATTTTATGTGATGATTCTATTGATGTTTCTATGATGTAAAGCACTTTGAATGCCTTGCTGCTGAAATGTGCTATACAAATAAATTTTTACTTACTTTACTTACTTACTGATCTAAAATTATGAGCTGTGGAAGAAAAAGTGCCGAGGTCAATGATGTAAATCAAGTAAATTTTTAGGACAAACAGACCGTCTTGGCTGGATAATTTCTCAATTTACTAATCCTGATTAGTGATAAGGACCATGATATGAAAAACAACGACTGCATCATCATCTCTCTAGTAGTAGTGTCTGGTCATCTGGTCATCACTCTTCCTGAGTATTGTCATATATTATGACAGCTCACCTTTCGGGTCTAAACACAAACTCTTTGTACTTAAAAAATAATTGCAAATATAATCACGTGTAGTGGTACTAATGAACTAAAAATTGCTATAATAAATATACATATTTTATGGAGTCAATGTATGGTTTACACAGTAATATGTTAAATGCTAACAGCATCCTGGTTGCTTTTACTGGGAACAAACGTATGAGGTAAAAATAATTTACAGGGTGGATTTTAGAATAAATATTACGTCAAGACTGAAACAATATGCTTTGTTTGTTACAGCCATTCCAACCTTCAATCATTAAGTTTTGTCTTTTCCATGGCCATTTTGTCGACTGCAGCACACACATTTACTCTTCGCTTTTGACACGCAGGCTTAAACAAGCAGTCACATTTACATTGATAATGTTTCGTATGCAAAAGTCAAATAAACTTGCCATGCAGTGAGCTTTTCAGGTACAATTTTGTTGCTTCAAGACTGAACTAGCCAAGAGTCGAATATTTCACTGTCTAGTTATTTGTAGAAGTACACATACATGTGTATAGATTTCATTTATGTCTCTGTTTTTTCATTCACCATTTTAATTTGTCTGTGTTCACAGGTTATGCACTCTCAGAGATTCTCTGAGCCACCATTAACACAGTGGATCATACTGAGCAACACTGCCACTGTTGAGCGTGCACACTGCATCTGCATGGCAGGGGTAGCAGAGACCTGCACCCATATAGATAGATGCCCCACTTTTTAAGCTGGAAGCAACAATGAGGATATAAGGCACAAAAACTGTTACAGATGAGCCAGTTTACTGGATATTACCTGGCAATCTGACTAAGATTCACCCAGAAGTTGGCCATAAAATTGACTACAGTACTTCAGCTTCTCAAAAGAACATACTTGACCAAAAACTCCATACAAATGTCTCAACACCAGCCAAAAGAAGCCGTCCACAAAAAAGAAACATCCAAAGAGCAAATCTGGAGGATTTGTCTCATCTGCTCTACACGCTACTAGATCATAGTAAGGCTGTTGGTTTGTCAGGAATGGAGAAATATTACACACTATTCACACACACTGAGCAGCCAATTATTTTACCTGTCACTTGTATCTCTGCACAACAAAAGCATACAGTCTAATGTCCAGAGTTGGATGAATTACAGCTTCCAGTATGCATGCTATATTTGCCACCAGTTTGGAAAGCCCAGCATTGACAGTTGTTAAACAGGTGTGCAACCCAGAAAACACTGTGTCTACAGTGCAATCAAAATGGGGTGTGAATCACGAGGGTGATGCACAAAAGGCCGACAATACAATTACAGCTCGCAGTCACAAAAATCTACAAGTTAAATCATGTGGATTCAGCATAAACACCAACTTCCCTGAACTTGGAGCATCTCCTTATGGACTCACAATGTGTGACTGCTGTGGGAATGGCTGCTTTGACATAGTGTCCTTACAAATATAGGACATGCTGCATCAAGCAGGCCGTGGATGCAAACAACAAAAACTTATGCCTCCAGCTGTCTGACAATGAACTTCACCTGAAGAAATATCATCCATACTGTATACAGGTACAAACTGAGAATTTTGTAACAAAATCAAACCACTGCAACCTTGTTGTGTGGACCCAGAAAGACATGGCTGTCGCCCATGTTTCTCCAGATCAGGAATTCAGGAATTCTGGGAACCACGTCTACAAAAAGCACAAAGTGTCTTTAAGTGTCTTTAAAAATATTTGCCTTCCAGAGCTTGAAGGTAGATATTTCTCAGAGCACGCCTGTATTCCAGCTTCAAGGGAGACATAAAAATGTAAATCTTGCTGTTGGACATATTTGCACTTATTTTATTTTTGTGTAGCAATTTTTCTATAAAATGTATCACATTAGATGATATTCATCACATTTGTTACCTGAAATCTGTTAAATACATCAAATGTTTACTTCAGATGTGATCTATTTCATCATGTTTACTTGTCACCTTTAACGTTTACTTTGAAATGTTTAATTGTATCAGATGTTTAAGATGGGATATATTTCATCATGTTTACTTGTTACGTGAAATGTTTACTTTGAATTGTCTGATTACATAATTGTTTTAATTACATAAAATGTTTACTTAAATAAAGGATCTATTTCATTACATGCTAAATACTACCTGAAATATTTTAAATACATAAAATGTTTATTTAAATAAAGGATTTATTTCATCATGTTACCTGAAGTGCTTGAATCAAATGGTTGATGAGTGTTTACGAAATGAATATTAATTAAATGAGAGAAAACAACCATTTCCATGTTATTATTCAACTGTACAAATATTTCAACACAAAATAATGAGTGCGACTAATACAATTTTTTTTCTTTTTTACGATCAACATTTTACATAAAACTGTACTAGCAGCAGTACAAATGTTTCAAAACAATGAGTGCAGAAAATGTAATCTTTGCTTTCTAATCTAGATTTTACATATAATATCAGTACCAGCATTGCAGTTTCATATTAACATGTGCATGTTTCATTTGTGTTAGATTTTACAACCACACTAGATAACATGTTCACTAAACTGCAGCACACATACACAATCACTTCTTCACCCTCATATGTAAGCAGCAACCTAACTGGTATAGTCATGTGTAACATTTTGTATTTGTTTCTCCTGCAACCAATCACTCTTTCCACATGAATTCTGAGGTGAGCTAAAGCTCGTGTGTCTTCGACATCTTTAGCATCAAGTTGACATCTCCCTTTAGTGAATGATGGGATTTTAACCTCAGCACTCATCATTCCCATACTGTCTTTAATATCAAAGGCTCTATCAGCTAACACCATGGTAATAATTTGGAGAAAAGGCCACAGTTTTCCGTTATGTGCTTGTCTGATGCACGTCCTCCCCATCCCTTGGAAATTGAAATTCTGACATTAGTCTTTTAATCCAGCATTCAGACTCTCCAACTTGCTCCTCTTCTATAGCCTCCACTACTGTATTTTCAATATGTACCTCTTCTGGGGTTTCTGATACAGTCTCTTTAACTTGCTCCACTCCTGTAGCCTTCACGACTTGTTGATCTGCCATTTCCATTACTGCCTGCCTGGCCTTCAATATCGGAACACAGATCAGTATTACGACTGTAAAAGTGATAACACTAGAAAATTTAAACAGTTTATTTCAAAATAAGATGCCCACTCTGTCTAAACTCGGACTACACTACATACAAAATATAAATCTGACCTAAATGAGGTTGACCCATTAACCAAACATGAGTAGACCCTGACAAAATCATGGCAAAAATTTATGGCACCACACCAACAAACCAAATTTAGACACTCATCATAATGGAAATATCTGGAACAAACTTGCAGGCATCTTGGGATGCTGGAGAAGGTTATATCAGGACGTCTCACCGCTGATATCCAAGCCATTTGTCTCCTATTTGTTAGGTCTGATACATGAGCTCCCATTGTTTCCAGGTGGGAAAACATCCATCCATTTTCTTTACCCGCTTCTCCATTCCGGGTCGCGGGGAGCTGGTGCCTATCTCCAGCAGTCACTGTGCGAGAGGCGGGGGACACCCTGGACAGGTCGCAAGTCCATCGCAGGGCCACATAGAGACAAACGAGACAACCATTGGTGGGAAAACAATGAAACAAAATCTGTTTTCTATCTTTTTACCATTCCGGTTGTGTGACCGGACATTACATTCAATAATGCAACAGGTTTGTACCATTGCTAAATTGTTTTAACCTACTTAGATTCAAAAAATTCAGCGATGGTCCTGGTGATCATCAGAACCGAATCTGAAGAGTTTTCATCTGATTCCAGAGATCCAGCCGTCGGTTCACTTTCATACTAATGTATCCATTACTCCCGCAAAGTCTTCTGGCATTTCTTAGTGTTTAAAAAAGGTTTCTTCTTCCATTTCCATTAGTAAACAACCGGACAGTAGCAGTGTTCTTGGCCGGCCGGGGCACAGTGCACTTCATGAAACCAGGATTTAACTCTGCCCTACAAATCACCCACATTTAAAATTATTGACTAAAATGCTAAAAACAGATTATTTAACTTTTAGGTCAGAAAAATGGATCCCTGGAATGTTGTGTGGATGTATTTAGTCAAATACATGACACACATGAAATGTCAATTTTATGAGATTTGATTTCAGTTCAGCTTTAAATAAATAGGTGGTGAACGATTGTTTAAACTAAGTATCTTCAGTTACCATAAATCTATTTAAGGCAACGAGTTACCTTAAATAGATTCAGCTTATCCAGGTTTAGTGTTGTTCAACAAAATATTAGTTTCCTTTTTGTCAAGGACAGTTTCATTAGTTTGTTTCTTAAACCAATTCTTTTAAATTAACATTTAAAAGCAATGACTGATATTTATTAGTAATATCCATTTTTTATTACTTTTATCAGCTTCAAGTCATCTCAGAAATCTGAAGGTTTTTTGTTTTTTTTTAAAAAAGGCTACAAACAAATTTGTCCACATCTGGTATTTCAAGCACTAACTCATCATGCTAAAGCTTAGTTTAAAACTTCATCATGAATGGAGGTGGGTGACACTCTACCGAAAAATGCTATTTTCATTCATTTCAGCTTTTGAAAAAATATTACACATTAAAGTTTTTGCCATTTTTTTTCTTTAGATCAGAATTTTACTAGTTTGTTACCCAAATTGAAAATATATTAGAACAGTAAGAGGTCCAAAAACAACCAAAGTCTTGATCAGAACATCCCCATTTCATCACAGTTTCCTTAAAGACATTACAAATAATATAAACAAGGTATCGCCCCACAAAGATTTATTTCTTATTTCGATTTCCTGAAGCTGACACTTCTAGTGGTGTATGAAGTAAAAGTGGACATAATGACTGTTAATCTTGTACATACAAAGAGAAAACAGTACACCAGAAATGTCTGGAAACTATTTCCTTTTCCCACCCCCACAATACTTATCCAGACCAGGAAAAAACTAAAATCAAAATCCACACTTTTCAAGATTGCATAGGAATCCTGCAGTTTATTTTTTTATTAATAAAAATCACAAGAATCAATTCATGGGCTGCATGGTTTCTATTTTTACCTCTTCATGCACACATAAACAGCAGCATGTGAACCCAATCAGAAGTGTTTACAGTAGTAACAATGAAAACATTTATTCAGACAAGAAAAGCAGCAAGACAGGACAAAGAAAAGCACAAGTAAATAAAACAAAACTAAATCAACCTCTTCTTCAGTAAAGATTTCGCTGCTGACAGTTCATTAAATCAACTGTGTTGGTGTCTGAGTCCAGGTAGCAGCAGAGACTCAGGAGGATAAAGATCAAAAGGACAGGTTGATGAGCGGAGCATCCTTCTTCTTTTCTTCTGGACTCCACTTGATGAGTGGAGAGCTCAGGTCAATCAGCTGACAAAACAAAACTAAGTGGTTAAAAATATGACGTCACAAATATTTATGATTCAAAATTAGACAGGACTCAAATGTTTGATTGCTTTGGAAATATGACTTTTTCAGATTGCTTCATTTATTTTAGTTATTTCGGCGCCAGCTCATTTGTTGAGACAATAACCAAAGTTTGTTTTGGTTCCATCCAGGTGATTACAGTTGTCAAAATATAATATTTTTTCCCCTGCTTTTTCTTGTCAACTAAACCAGATAATGAACATGGTTCGTGTACCCCCTTGTGTCAGCACCATTATACTGCAGGTGAGTGTCAGTAGGTGCTGTGGACCGGCTGAGCTGCTAGGTGGGACAACACATTTTCGCAATTTCAGACACCACCCTCTGTTCGTCTAGATAAACTCAGGTGTTTTAATAACAAACATCTGTTAGTCAGAGATAACATCATGCCCTGAGCCAGTTACATTTAGAGGAATGCATTGCATATACAGGATGCACTGATGGAGGTGCATCAGGGGCTTTAGTGGATTTCATGACATTTGGTCAAACTTAAAGAAATGGTACTCAGAAAGTTTTTGCAACCAACCCTTTTGAAAAGGTTTCTTTAAAATAATAATTATAATCAGTATTAATAGATAAACATGATTTTAAAGAACCAGAGTCTAAGGACTCTGACACAAAGTTGACACAGAATCAATATTGTTTAGTAAAAGAACAGGTTTCAGTATGAATACCAGTCACCTGGGTGGTGGTGCAGCTCTTGGTGTTGGTGCGGACCAAGTCAGGGGTGTTGGTCAGATCGATGAGCAGTTTCTCTTGAGGCTGTAAAGTTGGAGGTGAAAGATCCAGCAGGAGAACCTGTGGAGAGAACAGATCGTCAGGTCAGCCTGAATGATTCAACTCATCAACCTAAACAGAAGAATTACAGGAAGACAAAGCTTTATATTTGTATTTTGGATACAATAAAGAAAGCAGTACTTTGATACTGACATTACGTTACAGCAGAAACTCTGAATTTTAAGACAATATTTATTTTAAGCGAATTTGTCAAATGTTTTTATTATTAAAACTCTTGATGCCATCAAACTTGTACAAAACTTTAACCAGAACTCTTAACCCAGTTTACCCTCATCTACCATGTCCTAAAGGTAAAACGACACAAACTTTTAGTGCTCATATCAGACCAGCTTTTAGTTTATTTCTGAAATAACATAATAAAACAACTCATCAGTTTTTGAGCAGCACCATCTCTCTTCCAAATCTTTTTTAATCGTCACTTTTATTCTTTAATATGCAATTGTGAAAAAAGCAGAAACAGTGATGGCTTTTTGTACATGGAATGTACACACACACGGTCAAATGATGCATTAGGGTTACTCAGAAGAAAAAAAAAAAAGTATAAAGATTTTTTCCCCTCAGTAAAAGTTTAAATGTTAAAAGTCAAAAAGTAATTGAAGACTAAAGTCCAGTCTGAGGAAGTGAAACCCTCTGTATTTGACCACTTTATTTATTTATTTATTTTGTAGACAAGGATTATAGATACACTTCCACCTGGGAAACTGAATTTTCCTGAATTCAGTCCAGGCTGAGCTTTATTAGAGCCATAGCAGCAACAATCACAACTAAACTTCCTTCATTTCTTCACAATATGAGTCTAAAACAAACACTGACTTCAAAATACTCTAAAAAATATCTGAAGCTTACAGAAAAAGCTTGCATTCTTCTTCTCTGGGTAAACTCAGAACAGCATAAGTTTCCAGGAATTATAAGAAATTCTTCACAGGTTGTGTACGACTCCAGATCCAAGTTACAGAGTATAGTTTGTGCTACAAGAATTTTTATCAACGCTTTCTGATGTGTAAAGTCACTATAGAATATTTACAGACGTGGACAAATTGGTTTGTACCTTTTTGTTACAGAAAGAAAATCCACAAAAGTCACTAAAATAACTTGAAGCCGTTAAAAGTAATAAAAACAAAAAAGAAACTAGAAAAACAAAACAAAAAAAATCAACTAATGAAGATCAGTCTTTGCTTTTAAATTTTGGTTCAACAGATTTATTAAAAAAAACAAATTAATGAAGTTGGCCTTGACAAAAAGGATGGTACCCCTAACATAATATACAACCTTTGAGGTGATCACTGCAGTCAGTGATTTCTGTCCCTCTCTCTGAGACTTCTGCACCTGTCCACAGGTATTTTGATTTAGATCAGGGCTCAGAAGGTCACTTCAGAACAGTCCAATGTTTGGTTCTGAGCCATTCTTGGTGTTTTTATCTGTGGATTTTAGAACATTATCCTGTTAGAGGACCCATGACCTGAGACTCAGACCAAGCTTTCTGACACTGAGCAGCTCACTTGGCTCCAGAATATCTTGGTAGTCTTGAGATTTCATTGGACCCTGAACAGATTTGGGACCCCTGCATCAGATGCAGCAAAGCAGCCTCAGAACAGAACGAAGCCACCTCCGTGTTTCACTGGAGGTACAGGGTTCTTTTCTTTTTGTGCTTCATTTTTGGATTTGTAAGCACAGAACTGATGAGACTTGTTGCCAATAAACTCTAGTTTTGTCTCATCTGTTCAAAGGACATTCTCCCAGAAGCTTTGTGGTTTGTTACGTTGCATTCAGACAAATTCCAGCCATTTTTTTGTTTTTGTGTCCCTCCTTGGTCATCTACCATTAAGTCCATTTTGGCTCAAAGTGGCATTAGAGTTCACCTCTAATCTCTTTGGAAGTTGTTTTTGGGCTCTTTGGTTACCTAATGGTAACCAAAAAATATGTCTCTTCAATTTGTCATCCGTTTTCCTCCTGCAGCCACATCCAGGGAGGTTTTCTCCAGTCCTGTGGACCTTAACCTTCTGAATAATCTGAGCAGCTGTATTCACAGGAACATCCAGCTGCTTGGAGATGGTCTCATAGTCTTTATCTTTAACATGCTGCTCAATCATTTTCTTTCTAAGCTCCTGAGACAGCTCTGTCCTCAGCTTTCTGTGCTCCATGTTCAGTGTGGTACACACCATGATACCAAACAGCAATAACTGATTTTTATTATTATTATCATTTTCAAGTTATTTCAATGACCTCTGGATTTTTCTCCTTTTTTACAGGAGTACAAACAAATTTATTGTAGGTCTTTGCACCAATACTTATTTAGGTTTTGATTTACAACCAATCTCAAAATGCCTCTCTTTGTCATTTTTTTTTATTGACATTTTTCTTGTAGTATTTTAGTTTAATTGCAGTTAACTTCAGTCGCTACATTTTGATCCAAATTTCAAAATTTTGACTTAAATCTTAACATTTTGTAATACCTATAATTTAAAAAAATCTTTAAAACTGGACATTAAGGTTCTTCCCATTTTATTTTGAGTGGCCCAATATATTGTTGTAATTTGAAAAATTTACTTTAAGCTTATTATTTTCTTTTGTTATTCCTGACCTCTTGTGCCTTAGTGGTGCTCTCCTCTGTAGTCTCCAGTTCGATCAGATTCCTAGGGGGAGCTATTTCACCTACAGTCAGCCCTCCATGATCTGCATCCTCTGTTTGGCTGGGCTCTGGAGGTTTTGGAGGGGAGATGGCAACAGGTGGATCCTCCTCCAGACAAAAGGGCTGAATGTCAGGTGGGTGAACAGGCTCGTCCTCATGTGCATCCTTTAAATTGGGGCTACAAAAGAGACCAGTGATGAGTTTTTTTTTGTCATTCCTGAAACACAAGCACACACAGTGTGAAAGCAGAGTAAAGAATCTCACCTACAACAGGGCAGTTTGCTTGTTGAAGAAGAGGTGGGTCTGATGTTGGAGCCTGCAACAGCTGGAGATCTGGCAATTCGAGTTTGGTTGCTGGGGGCAGGGATAGCAGATGTCCTGTGTTTGACTGGGGTAGGGAGGGCGGACAGGCGGGGTGACAACGCCTGTAGAGTCCTGCAGCTGCTCACAGAGGCCATCAGAGGACCAGCCAAGGGCTTCTGAAGAAGACTATTGAGAGAAACGTGTTTTTTTTCACACACCGCCAAAGGCAAAAAGCTTTTTGCCCATGTCTGTGTGTGTATTGTCAGTAACGTGAGCAAAATATCTCATGACACACTAAACATACTTTATTGAAACTCTCAGAATGTAAGCACTGAATGTACATCTAAAAGTGATTAACTTTTGGAGTCCATCCCAATCAAGATGGTCACCACATTTACCTCAAACAAACATAAAAATGGCTATAACTCAGTCAGTTCAGGAGATTCTAAGCTAAATTCTGGCGTGGTCGTACCTGAGCATCATCCCAAAAACATACTCTGAGCAATACACAATGTCCAAAATTTTATTTAAAACTCTTAGCCTCAGCCCTGGCTGTTTCTGATAAACAACTAATCAGATTTTAATGAAACTTTCAGAAAACGTTCACTGCAATGTTTACATAATGGAGTCACCACAATTCAAGATGGCTACCATTGCTACAAATATTAACTAACACAAAAATGGCTGTAGCTCAGCCAGTTTTACAGATAATGAGATAACATCTGGTGTGGTGGTAGCTGATGGCCAATCCCACAACACATACTCTAAGCTCTACAAATTCAGCAACATTTTTACTGAAAGCTTTAGCAATAACTGTTAGCCAATACCGTGTTATCAAAATATCTCATGAACAAT
This sequence comes from Kryptolebias marmoratus, assembly GCF_001649575.2. NCBI lineage: Eukaryota > Metazoa > Chordata > Actinopteri > Cyprinodontiformes > Rivulidae > Kryptolebias > Kryptolebias marmoratus. The sequence goes on from NC_051446.1 coordinate 509,782, forward strand.
TAGATGGATTTTAGTGAAACTCTTGACAAATCTCAATTTATTTATTTATTTTTAAAACAAATCAACTGGACTACTATTCTGCAATTTAAGACATTTCACTTCCCGTCCAGTTAGTTTTATCAATTTAAAACTCTCCAGTTTTAAATTGATAAAACTCACTTGATGGCAAGCGAAACAATAGAGTCATTTTCCACACATACTTTGAGCATGACTGATGAGATCTCGTAATATTGCATGAGATCTTGCATAACGTCATTTACAAGGTTAGAACAAAATGGCTATAGCTCCGTTTGTTTTTAGCATAGCCATATTTTCAACTTTCCTGTAAACTTTAATCTTTTTTTTTTTTTTTTTTACTGAATCACTGAGGTTGGCCAGTGATCAACCGGTGGTCGGCCACCTACCACCAGGCTTAGCCTCTTTTCTGGGGGAAACATTGAGACTGTTTTAGTTTTAAACTCTGGCATGAAAGCCAGGAGCTGCTACGCATTTCTCCAAGGAGTAAGTCTTTACCTAATAATGGTAAAAATCTGCAAATCAAACTGGTAACTTTTACACCTGCTTCAGAACCACGAAGGCAGTACAAATCAGCAACAGAAACAGGAAATCTGAGGTTATTTTCTTAAAATTACAAATGTGAGGAAAAACCAAAACCATAAATTTAGTGTGATGATGGCGTTGTGTGCATGAGACATAAGACATCAAGTATTATACCTGTCTGTGCTGCCAGTCGACATGAATCTTTTTGGCTTCAACATCTTGAATCCATCTGAGGACAGCATGTAAAAACAGCAGGTGACTCAAAGATAAAAAGACACTTTAGTTTGATTCAAGAAATTTAAATCAAACCTGAACTACAGCTTTGGGTGAGAATTTATAGATACAGATCTAAAGGCTATTCATAAATCAGATTATTAAAAATACAAAAAATGTATATTAAATGTTTTCTGAATTCTCTTCTTAGTAAAACTTGACGTAAAATGATTTTTAATTAAAAGGTAGTATCTCACCTTTTTTGTGACTTTGGGACTAGTTGGTGATTCCAAATTGAGAAAATTGTGAGAAATAGGTGAGTTTTCAGCTGCTCTCTAAGTGAATTCTGGGTGTTTTTGTCAAAGCAACCAGAAAATTGTGCAGCTGATCTTTTACTCAGCCAATTTTTGAAAAATAATGGCCTATTTTCATGTGTACAGCTTGCAAAGGTGTATTTTAGTTCGTGCACATCATTTTATTGCCCATCTCTGCCCACTTTGTACCCAGCGTGGCAGCTGACCTCACGTTTATGATTATTATTCATCATTGGTGTGGTTACACCTGAAGCTTTGGCGCTGTTGCCTTAGATGTTTTCTGAACAATGATGGATGTCAATACAGAAGAAATTTAATGCAGTTCAATATTTTAGAAGCGTAATGAATTTTAATAGAAGGTTTGACTTAAAACAAGCAGTGTTGGTTGTGCATCCTCTACCAGCAGCATCTGCTTCAAAATACCTGCACTCAGAGTCTGTGGGACATCTGTAATTATGTACCAACCGCAGGAGTTGGAGAAAATAAACAAAAGGTAGGTTATTAGTGTAGTGCCAGTGCACCCTGACATTTACAGGCATCATGAGCCGTGAGTGGCATCATGCACTAAGTCTGTACCGGTGTGACCCGTTCTGGGAAGTGTGGCAGGTGGGGAGTTAGGTTGTGGTGGTACACCTGTCAAACAGGAGAGCCCAGGGACTAAACCTTTTGTGAAGCTGAAAGAAACCTCTGCACTGTGGCTGAACGATTACATGAAGGTTTTTTTCCACAAGTACTTTGATGTACTTTGCAGTGTTTTGTTTTACAGTGCCAAGTTATAAATATAAACACATGCAAAAAAATTAATCAGTAAACAGGTGGCAACTGACAAAATTACAGCTCTAGTGCTCTAGAAATATAAAAACTAAATTGAGAAGGATTTGAGACACCCATGTCGACGATTTTGTGAGAAAATTTGTTTGGCGATTTATTTACCATGTTTAAAACTCAAATGACAAGTCTGCAAGGCTTTGTGGAAATTTAGAACCACCATGAATGTTGTGATACATGTTGGAGACTACCTCATGAATGAGGTTCATAACTTGTCACCAACAGTCACAGCTAGGTGAGATACTGGTTTAAAAAACGAACTGGAAGCTCTCCACTTACCTGCGTGGTAGACTCCTTTACCTGCTGAGCTGGGAGTTGTAAACACTGGAGTCTCAGGTTTGGGTTTAGTCTTCACTCCATTCTGCAGCCGGCCTGAGCCTGTTGTGGCTACGGAGGATGTCCTCTCCAGACGTCTCTTTGGGGGTGTTGGCTGAAGGGGTGTGGTCTGAGCTCTCTTCAGGGGTGTGGAGCTGGTGGCTCTGCCACGCTCCCCTTCAGACAGCTTCTTGGCATGGATGGACACCGAGCGACGACTGGTGCTGGAGGACGCAGCCTCTACAGCTGTGTAGACAGTGGAGCAGCGAGGTCTGCTCTGGCTAGTCTTGGCTAGTCTGCTGATGCTGCTGGGGGCGGGGCCAGTGGAGCTGCCCAGACTCCGGTTCAGAGAGGAGTTGAGTTTACCTGAGTGAAGACAGCACAAAAGACTGACTGGAACAATCGTCTTGGGTCTCTGTACAAAAACATTCACATACATTATAAAAGCCAGTTGGTCAAAGTTCTATCGAAGGAAGCCAGCAGATATTTAGTTGTTGATGGCTGATTCAGTCTGTTGCTCAGCTGGTTGGTAACATCTTTACTGTGTAGATGTTTGACACCTTTTTGACATGTAGCTAAAGTTTAGGATGCTTTTGATTAACGGATGATTGGCTTGTTGTTGAAGGTTGCTGGTTTAACATATCATACAAAAGCTAGAAATACAGTAACTACTTAGTTTGATAATAAGCTTTCAATGGTGTTAGGAATAAGGAGTCTTTTGTTTCCCTAATCACTTTAAGACATATCCAAAAGCAACTAAAACCTATTAAATATGGGATTTTGCCTAAAATGACAATCTATGGCAGTGATGTTCAGTCCTGGTCCTAAAAAGCCACTATCCTGCATGGTTCAGTTGTTTCTCTGCTTCGGTACATGTGATTCAATGGCTCAACTGCAATGCCAACAAAAAAGAAAATTCATCCTCCTGGATGTTTTATGTTTTTAATGCTGTCATAAATCAGTCATGGTCAATATAATTTACATCCATCCATCTTCCACCACATATCCGTGGTTAGGTTGAGGAGGCAACATGTCCAGGAGAGAAACTAAGACATCCCTTTCCTCAGTGACACTCTCCAGCTTCTCCTGGGGAATCCCAAGGTGTTCCCAGACCTCAAGTGAGTTCTGGATCTGCCCCAAGGTCTCTTCCGAGTGGGACATGCCTGAAAAACCTCCAAAAGGGAGGCGTCCAGGAGGCATTTTAATCAGATGCCTGAACCACCTCAACTGACTGCTTTCAATGTGAAGGAGCAGCAGCTTTCAAAATGCCCATTAAAGATTAGGATAGCTCTTTGTGCTGCTGATGCAGACATACTGTGAGCTCTGCAGTACGCGTACCTTGAGCAGGAGACAGAGAAAGACTGGAGTTAAAGCTGGACACAGAGGATGAAGACGAAGACGTGTTCTTTCTGTCCATCACTCTCCTGCTCGGAAGAGGCGAAGCATTTACACTGGAGTGGTTTATTGCTTCAACACTCTGTTAGAGGGGGGAAAAAACAATAAGTTACGCTCACAGCATATTTTGATGAAAGAGAAAAGTTATGTACCACAGATATTTGGGGCTGTTAGAGAAAAGACATGAGCTGCAGTTAAATAATAGTTGAAAGTTAAAAAAGTTAAAAAAACAACAGGACTTCTAATCTGTAGTTGAAGACGTTTCGCTTCTCATCCGAGGAGCTTTCTCAATTCAGAAATGGAGAGTGTGGAGTTGAGCTTTTAAAGCTGAGATGTGATGTAAGCTGGACTGCTTGCAAATTGTTCTCACTCTCCTAACAATAGAGGCTCGTTAGGGTCCTTGTTTGTCTGACTCACTGATGGGCCCCTC
>NC_051446.1:514234-527431 GCF_001649575.2 Kryptolebias marmoratus
TCTGCCTGAGAGTCTTGTTGGGTTTGAAATGTACTGGGATGTTGTGTTTGGAGAAAATCCTTCTGAGTTTCTCGGATACTCCAGCAACGTAAGGAATAACAATGTTCTTTCCTCTGTTCCTCTCCTTGTTCTGTTCCGTGGTGTGTTTAGTGGATTTCCTAGCTGACTTGACAAAGGCCCGATTGGGATATCCACATGTTTGGAGAGCTTTTTTGATGTGCTTCTGTTCCTTTTCCTTCCCTTCTGTCTTCGTGGGGACGTGTTCGGCCCGATGTTGTAGCGTTCTGATGACAGAGAGTTTGTGGTCCAGAGGGTGGTGGAAACACACCCCATCACATTTTTCCAATGATTTAGATTTTTAACGACCCACCCACCCACACTCTGGGAACACAAGAGCTTTTCTATGCCGTTATCTGTTTTATACTTAACTTAAAGTTGGAAAGCCGTAAAAACTAACTCCTTACTTTCCATGACTACGCAGGAGTCTTGCATATAAACAAAGTTGTATTTAACATATTAAAGAAACCGGTCTACAAAAGGTCTTATGTGGAAATGGGCACTAGATGGCTAAGTCAAATTTGCTAGAGTTGCTGCTTACTCTTAGATTGACCTCTTGACCCCAATTTTTAAGTCACATTGATGATGTTGAAATACTTTCTAAAGAAGACAGACCAATCCTTTAAACAGTCAATACGCCATCAGGTTTGTAATCCCTTTATATAAAGAGAGAAAACAAGATTTCTGCTGAAAACGGTATTATAGATTTCTTATTATAGAGTTCTTGTGGCCCTTTCTTTGTGAGCTCGAAACATCCCTGAAAAAGCCTGGGCTGAAATGTTTATTAGACCTCCAGGACACTGTTTTGGAAAAAAAAGATTTTCTGTGTAAAAGGGAAAAAGTGTTGCTGGTTTTGGTAGAAATTTGGTAGATTTGCAGGCAAACTCCACAACCTCACCGTGAAGAGTGATTTGACAGGAAACAGAAATGCACAGCGTGGAACTTCATTACTCATACCTTTGTAGGCGGAGCTAATGTGCGTTTTCCCAGCAGACTAGAATTGATAGAGGAGTCACTCATGTCAGAGGCCACGCTTGCTGAATCAGAGAGTAAATCCTCACTTGACTCCGTCCTGTTGGAGGGACGAATGGACGTGCTTTGCTTCAAAAACCTTGTTGTCTGAAACAGAAAATACAAATATTCAAAAGGTTTTGTTAGCAATTTACCTTTTTTCCCCTCCATAGATGAATTCTTAAATATAAAATTACTGCTATGATACAGAAGACACAAAACTCTTCTACCTTGCTTGGTGGTTGAAGTCTAGTTTTCTCTGTTTTGCTCTTGCTGACTGAACAGGAAGTTGTTGGAGCGATGGGTTTGCTCGGCAGGACTGAAGCAACACCGAGCGTGGCCTTGCCTCGCAGCGATGTCCGTGACTGAGTTTTGGCTCGAACTGCAGGCCTGGAAGTGCTGAGTCTGCCTGTGGGAGTAGGACGGGTGGATGAAGCCGTCCTGGAGCTGCTCCCTCTCAACAGGTGGCGCTGGATGGCAGGTGGAAGCTGCTTCATTGGACTGTCCTGCACGCAGAAGGTCTGTCGTTTAATTGGGCTGAGTACACAGGCGCTATGACCCAGCATGCCAAGTTTAGCACCAGTGTCCTGGACAAACTCGTCTCTGACAGTCAAGGTTTCTGTGTTGGTGTCTGTGGCAGTTTGGGAGTCTTCACAAGGTGGCTCTTCATTCTGCAGCTGATTGGCCAGTCTGTGGGCTTCCTGACACACAGCTTCCAGCTGATCTCCAGTCAGCGGGCTCCAGCTGGCCCGCAGGCTGCTGCTGTACTCCTCAAACTGAGATGTTACATCAACAGAAGCGCATCGCTCCTTATGGCTGAACGGACGCACAAACACCTCATCTTCAGTGTCATCACCTTTGGAGCTGCAGAGCAAAGAAAGATGTCACTGATATGAAAGGGAAAAAACAAATCAAAGAAATGAAAGATATCTTGCTGTTGGAATTACACTGAATAGTAAGAGATAAAAAGTCCTGTTTGTGTGTCTGAAAACTGATAGCTCACTGCATGAAGTGCAATAAAATTAATTTTAATTGTTGAAACTTTACACTCCAATCATGTAAGCCACTTGAGCCACATTAAGAAAACATGCTGAGCAGAAAAACACTTTCAGAAGCAGCATCAGTAAAAGGACACCAAACTGTGGTAAAATGAAATCAGATAATATTTCATATTTGATACCTTAATACTTCTGCTAAATATCTGCATTTGAGAACAGATTGAACTATGTTGTTGTTCTTCTTTTTAAAGATTTACAGTAGAAACACTCACTGCTTTAAAACTGTGATAATATTGAGCAGGTATATATTTATATTTGTTTGGTTTCTGAGCACAGATTGAACTTTATTTTTATAGTTTATGGTAGGTGACTGCACTTTTTAAAATTTCTATCTATCTGAGTGTCAGAGGCTAATATATTGTTTTAACAAAGTGCAGTTCTTTATTTTAGAAAAACAAAAAATAAAACATTATAAATAGCAATTAAGAAACAAAATGTCACAAATCCAAAGTACTTTTTTTTTAAACAAATACATAAATTTAAAATAACTATTTTTTACACTTAGTAAAATACATCCTTTTGGGAACCATTTACTCAATTTTTTGCACAAACTATTTGCCTTCTAACATTTTGCACAATTACTCACTACTCCAGATTAAATAGGTTAAATGGAGAAAAAAAAACTTGTTTCAAATCATTCTAAAAAGAAAAACAGGATCATGAAGACCAAGGAACTCTCCACACAGGTCAGAGATAAAGCTGTTGAGAAGTACAGATCAGAGTTGGCTTACAAAAAGATCTCCAACTTAATACATTCTACAAAGATTTATTAAAACCAATATTAGGAAATTAAAAAAATATGCCACCACAGCAAATCTGTGAAGAGAGGGTCATCCACCAAAACACAGACCGGGTAAGGAGGGTATTAATTAAGAGGCCAAAGATAAACCTGAGCCTAGCAGCTCTTCTGCAGAGAATGAATCATTTGTCCATAGGACCACAATCAGCTGCCCAGAGCTGGGATTCATGGAAGAGTGGCAAGAAAAAAATAAATAAATGAAAAATAGGCAAAATTATATTGGAGTCTCCCAAAATATGTGTAAGAAATATGTGCACCCGTGGTTGGGTAAAACTAAAGTTACACTTTTGGGCCACCAAGGTCAAAACTGTGTTGGTACGAACCTAATACCTCTCATCATGCCAACCATCCCCACAGTGAAGCGTGATGTTAGTAGCATCATGCTGTGGGAATGTTTCTCCCATCAGCAGAGACTGGGAAAGTGGTGAGTGGAGCAAAATACAGAGAAATTTTTGAAGCAAACACAACACGGGCGTACTAGACCAAGGGAACTGAAATCAACAGGATCCAATTTCCAGGAGCTGCCATGTTTTATTTTTGGGTCAGATTCTGTGCACTCGGGATCTGGGGCTTTAAGTCCTCCCCACTCCCCCCACACAATCATGGAGTCACCTGACCTTTCTTTTATGCGTGAAATAACTAATTACAGCTCAAGGTATTAGAAAATTAACATTTGAACATCCAGCCACCAGGTCTAAACTACATGAATTAGTAAGAACCAACATCTGAAAAAAAAATTCATCTTAGGTATTAAATGCAAAGTGCTGTTCATTTGGAGGGGGCGAGACCGTGTACTGGGACCAGTATGAGGGGATGCTGTTCCCCTTCTGAATCCTGTATGGGGTCCAGTATTATAAGATATGTTAATGTAACACACTCCTGAAGCAACACTGCAGGGGGTTAAGGAGAACAAGTTAAATGTCCTGAAATGGTCCAGTCAAAACCCAGACTGAGGTCTAACCAAGAATCTCTGGTTTGACTAAAAGATTGTTGTCTGCAGCACCATCCAACCTGGATGAGCTGCAGATGTGTGGTCTCTAAAAAAACAAAAATAAATTAAGTGAAAAGCAGTGTGTGCACATACTCACCACTTTATTATATTTTTCTGAATCATATTTTGTGAAGATTAGAAACTTCACATATTAAAATGTTAAAGATCACTAGAGGGTGTGAATACTTCTACAATACTCAGTATCTATCTCTATATCAAGTGTAAATTGTTTTAAAAAATATATACTTTCTATGAAACCCTTATCAAAGCTAATTTTAGTATATGATCCAGATAAATGTGTCTAAAAAGTGCAAATTGCAATTAAAAATGGTATTACAAAATTTGAGAATAAAGTTAACTAAAACATCATATGAAGTAAGGCTCTCTAATAATGTCTTGACTGCATCAGATGAAGATTCTTCCATCAACAAAAGGAGATTGCAAACCCTGTTAGAAGAGAAAAATACAATAAAGTGGAAAGTGTGTGCACATACACGCCACTTTCTATTTCGTCGTTTCCAAATCAGCTTAAAATTCCTCTCTTGTGCACCTGATTGTCTGATCAACTTAATGATGTCAAAATTATTATGTCAGTCATAAATTACACAACAAACGGTGGACCTGTTGATTGTTGGTGGACATTCTGGTAGTACTGTTTAGTAGTGAAATCAAAGTAAAACTTGAAATCATGCTTCAAACCGAGCAGTGCAAAGGCAGCTAGTAATAATAATAAACTTTTAGGCATAAAGTTCAGTTGTGATCCCCTTCAGAAGCTTTAGAAAATCAGTCATGTGTAGTCTCACCTGGCAGGTGACAGAGAAACATTGAAGTCAAACTTCTCATCTTGAAGAAGACACAGATCTGTTTAGAAAATCAAATGACAGAAACCTTAAAGCAAGAAAGCAACGAGGGCATTACAGCTGACCCGAGGCCAGTACTTACCACCTTTAGCTCCAGAGTCCATCTCGATATTTGCTCTTCTGTCTGAGAGACAAATGGATCCAGGTTAAATTGTAATTAATGTCAACGCTTGACATGAACACAAATAGAGAGTTTAAACACCAATGACAGCCCCAGTCGTTATTAAACTCGAATCTGTTTGAGCTTCAAGCGTTAGCCTGCTAGCATAGCAAGTTATTTTACCTAAATTAACAACGAACGTGAGTTCTTAACCTAAAACTGAGTTTCTTCACCTTCTTACGAAACTCTTTTGACAGTTTTAATTTGATATAAAATACAAACCTCTGGTCTCTTTGAACACTAAAAAAACGTCTGCTTCGCATTCAAAACTGCGACATGAAAACACACCTCAAATAATTCAAATCTGCTGCGATACAGGTCACATGATTCATGCGCACTCGCTCATTGGTTGAGGGTATGTGACGTACAATACAGTGGCGTTTGGGACTTGTAGTTCAAAGCCAGTCATGACCTGTTCTAAATAAAAATAGACTAAATAATTGTGATTTAGTGTATAAGCTAGACATAGAGTCAATTATCCATGTCTAAATATTGACCTTCATGTTATATAAAGCTAAATGGTTTTAGAATTATGAGGAAAAAGAATTCAATTCAAAAATAATTTAATAATCCCAAAGGGAAATTAAATATTGTTGTAGTTCATAATCCTGGTTTTGTTAAAGAGATGTTATAGTTGCTGATGGCAGTGGGCAGGAAGGATCTCTTATAGCAGTCTATCCCGATGTGTCCTTGATCCTGGTGTCCTCAAAGAGCACCACCAGGTGAGCCTTGCTGGCCTCCTGCGGAGCCATAATGGCCGAGCTCTGGAAGCACAGTTTGGTCTTGAACTTCTGGGCGATCTCCCGGACCAGTTGCTGAAAGGGCAGATTCTGGATGAGTAGCTCGGTGGACTTCTGGTAGTGCTGGATCTCCCTGAGAGCCACAGTACTGATCCTGTAGAGAGGCGCTCCAGTGGGTGGCTTTGGTGACCAGCTGCTTCCTGGGAGCTTTACCTCCAGTGTATTTACAGGTGCTCTGCTTGGTTCTGGCCATTAATGGACTTCAGGGTTCTTTACGTTCAACACTGAAAAGTAAAAGATGTTAATCAACTGCTCCTGATTGTGAAAAAAGCAAACCTTGTTGTTATGGTTCCGCATCATAACAAGATGTCCAAAAGTTAAAGGTTTCAGTAAAAAAATTATTGTAGCATCCAATACCAGAGGAAATAATCTTTCAAAAAAAGTGACTACAAGTAGAAAAGGAGGAATTAAATATTTCAAAAGCAATATCTCAGAATGAATGTAACAGAGCTACTCCAACATGCAGCCACCTTGAGCGGTGCAATTCTAGAAGAAAAGAAAAGAAAAAAAATACAATATACAAGTTTAAGATATTAAACAAAATGAAAGTAACAGAGACTGGTACTGGTAGCAAAACTCTGGTTAGACTAGGATTGCCAATTGCACCGTAAAATAAGGAATCATGTCATGAATGTAGGTGTTTTTGGTTCTTTGTTTGGGGTTTTTTGTGTGTTGGTTTGTGGGTTTTTGTTCATGTCTTGTCACTATTCACCTCCCCAGTAATTTTCCGGTCACACCTGCCACGCCCACCTCACCTGCTCCTTGTCATGTCCACAGCTGCAACCAATCTTCATCTCTCCCTCAGCCTTTAAAACCGGTCTCTGTCTCTATTCTCCACTGGAGTCGGGGCGGTTGGTGGAAGTGGATCTGGATGCGAGGCTGTTTCAAAACTTTGGTGGCGCTAAGCTTTTTTCTGAGATTTGTAGGCGAAGAAGAGTAATTTAGTTTGATGGTTAAGAAGTTGAAAGTGAGAATGGAAAGAGAAGAAGATGAAGATAAAAACATAAGGATTCCTCGGATGTATGGAAGTCGGAGTCGAGAGAACAATCAAGACGTTATTGGGAAATCTCGTGAATTAGTGAAAGAACTTTGGACAAATAAAACGGCGGGTAGACACAGCTGTGCTGTGAATGGGCCAGAGTGGGAAGATAGTATGGGTAATGAGAGTGATGGGAGGAGGGAGACTCCAAGTAGTGAAAGGATGAGTCCAAAAAGAGGAAATATTGTGACATCAGAAGGTGCAGGAAAGAAGGGAAGGGTGGTGACAAACTGGGATGAGTCAGAAGAGGAAATGGAGAGGGAGGTAAAGGAGTTCAAGGTGATTATTAGAATCAGTGAGGAAAAAGGACTGAAGTTAATCAGTCCAGTTAAACTGTCTATGATTTTGAAGAATCAGGTGGGAGATATTACTAATGCAAAGGTTCTAAGAGATGGAAACTTGATGGTTTTCTGTAATACAGAAGAACAAAAAGATAGAACATGTAGGATGAAAGAAATAGGAAAGTATAAAGTGACAAGTGTGAGTCTTGTACAAGAAGGGAGTCAATGGAAGAAAGGAGTGATTTGGGGGATTCCGACTGAGGTGTCAGTTGAAGAAATAAAATAAAATCTTACAGGGGGGAGAATTAAAAACGTAAGAAGACTTCAGACTTTTAAGAACGGAGAAAAAAGGAATAGTGAGTGTTTTGCTAGAATTTGATGAGGAAAGAATTCCAGAGAAAGTCTATTTGGGATATATGTCATATAGGGTGAGAGAATACATCCCACGACCACTTAGGTGCTTTAACTGTCAAAGATTTGGCCACACAGCTCAGACATGCAAAGGAAAGACAAGATGTGCACGGTGTGGAGAAGATCATGAATATGAACAGTGCAATAAGAGCAGGCAACCAAAATGCTGTAGTTGTGGAGGCAGCCACAGTGTGGCGTATGGGGGCTGCAAAGTTATGAAGAGGGAGGTACAAGTTCATCAGGTCAGAGTACGCAACAAAATATCCTACGCAGAAGCTGTCAAAGTGGAAAAACAACGAACAGAGATTGAGGTGGAAAACAGGGTGGATACAGAGTTAAATCAAACAAAAGGAAATAAATTGTGTGTGGATTTAAAAAAAGCTAGTGACATTCATTGCAGGGGTAAATGCAACGATGGAAATTAAGACAAAAACAGAGAGAATTCAAGTAGTAGTCAAAGCAGCAGCAAATCATCTTAACATTAATAAAGTAACATGGGAAGAAGTGAGGGATGATACTTAGTGCTCAGGCCAGTCAAGAGGCAATATGCATAGGATAGCTGTATGGTCTTGCTTCTCCAGTGGAACGCAAGAAGTTTATTATCGAATGGACAGGAATTGAAGCATTTTCATTGATAAATTAGAAGAGGCTCCAGAAGTTATTTGTGTACAGGAAACTTGGTTAAAACCCCAATTAGATTTTAGAATCCTAAATTATGTTGAGGTTAGATATGATAGGGTTGAAGGTAATGGTGGTGGATGTGCTATTTTTATTAGGGTGAATCTGCCTTTTAGAGTGGCCTTTTAGATGTCAGAGCTGATCAATCATGTTTTCTTTTTTCAGGGGAATATGTGAAACACATAAATATACTTTGGTTAATTGAAGCTACCAAGAAGTATGTTGTTTAGGCTGCTTTTTGTTTCTTAAACTGAACATCAACTTTTTTATTTTAAGTGACAACAAACACTTTAAACACAAGGTAGATAAACTGCATTTTTTGTGAAAATAAATGCTGAGTGGTAAATAACTGCTGAAAGTTTCAGTATAAGCTGAAACTAAGTTTTTCAAACTTAAAGAAGACTACCTCAAAGCTAAAAAAGAGCAAAATATAAAAGAAACAAATCGCTAAAAGTAGCAAAAGAGTAGCTGAAATATGCACATGCATATTATATATGCATGTGCATACCTACATATGTACAGCAGTGAGGAAAACAATGAGGATCACTTGTAAGTGTGAAGCTGAACTAGGAAGTTAGATGACAATATTGCACATTGTTGACGATCTGCTCAGCTCTATTGAGGCAGCGTGATGAGTAAATGTCCAAGAGGGAGGGGAGAGGGCAGCCAATGATCTTCTGAGCTGTCTTGACTATTCTCTGGAGCCTCTCCCTGTTTGCCCGGGTGCAGCTGCCGTACCATACTGAGATACAGTATGTTAGCAGGCTCTCTATTGATGATTTGTAGAAGACTAACAGCAAATTTAGTTTGTACTTCCTAAGGACTCTCAGGAAGTGTAGCCTCTGCTGAGCCTTCTTGTAGACTGCTGTGGTGTTGTCAGTCCAGGTAAGGTCAGCTGCGATATGGACGACCAGAAACCGGAAAGTGTGAACCCTCTCTATACACTCACCATTGATGTAGAGGGGGGCTAAATCGCTGCTGACCTTCCTGAAGTCAACGATAACCTCCTTGGTTTTTTCGGTGTTTAAGGTCAAATTATTCTTTGAACACCAGGATGTCAGCGCCAGGATCTCCTATCTGTAGGCTGCCTCGTCTCCCTTGGAAATGAGTCCAACCACTGTGGTGTCATCAGCAAACTTTACGATGACATTGTTATTGTGTGCCTGGCTGCAGTCGTGGGTGTAGAGACAATACAGCAGGGGGCTCAGCACGCAGCCCTGTGGGGAACCAATGTTCAATGTGCAAGTAGAGGAGAGGTGGGGGCCAAGTCTCACCACCTGGGGCCGGTAAGTGAGAAAGTCTTTGATCTAGGCACATGTGAGTTGGGGGTAGGCCGAGACTATAAAGTTTGGTTATCAAAATATCCGGGATGATGGTATTGAAAGCAGAGCTTTCGCACGTAGCTATGCTGCTGTTCCAGGTGGCTCAGTGCAGTGTGGAGAGCAATTGCAATGGCATCTTCTGTGGATCTATTTGTCCAGTATGCAAACTGGTGGGGGTCAAGGTTCTGAGGGAGATAAACCTTGATGTGCTGAAGAACTAGTCTCTCAAAACATTTCATGATTATCAGAGTATGGGCCACCGGTCGATAATCATTCAGGCTGGTTATGGTGGATTTCTTCGGCACGGGGATGATGGTTGCAGAATTAAGACAAGGCAGAATAGCTGCCTGGGCCAGGGAGAAGTTGAAAATTTTGGTGAAGGTGGTGGCGAGCTGGTAGGCGCAAGCACTCAGCACCTTACCAGGTACTCCATCTGGGCCAGTAGCTTTCCTGGGATTCACTGCTAGGAACATCTGTCTAACATCATGCTCCCAGACAGTGAGATGAGCGGAGCCGAAACCAGGTGGGGGAGGGGGCAGGGTTGGATCAGAGGAGGACTGCTGTGGTGCTCCAAATCGTGCAAAGAAGCAATTTAGCTTCTCTGCTAGTTGTGCACTCTGGTCTCCTATAGTCACATCACAGCCTCTGAAGTTGGTGATGCTCTGTATGCCCTTCCACACCCTTCCACACCTCCCGTGGGTTATTGCTGGACAGATGGGACTCTATGCTCCTCTTGTGGTCAGTCTTAGCAGATCTGATGCCTGCTAATGATGCCTGCTTATGTTAATGTTAATGTTAATCTCAGAGCTGTGAAGTTTTTTGCTGCAGAGCCTTGTTAAAAACAAGGTTTTAACAAAGTGGTCACCTGCTGGACCACAGATAAAGTTTTACCAAAAGGGTCACCTGCGACCTTGATCTTTAATTCTGTGACTTTTAAATCAATAAAGATCATCTTTGACCCATGAGGTGTCCAGCTGTGCAGTTTGACATTCCTATGTTACATGATTGTAGAGTTAGAGCACAGGGTCACCCATGACCTTGGTTTTTGACCCCATGACCTGAAATTCAGTAGGGATTACCCTTGACTCATGAGTCAGCTCTGCGGTTTGACATTTCTACCGTACACAGTTACGAAGTTAGAGCATGGAATGACCTGTGACCTTGATCTTTGACCAGATCACCACTAAAGTTTAATCATTTATTTCTTGGCAGATCCCCAGTATTTCCTAAAAATTTTATCCAAATTTGTTCATTAGGTTTTTTTTAACTAATCTTGCTAACAGGCAGAAAAACTAATGCTACTGAAACGTAACCTACTTTGCGGAGGTAATATTTGGATTACAGATTACCAAACTAAAACAAAGAAAAAATTATGGTAGGTGATGACAGGTTTAATTCTAACAGCTTATTTTTAAAATAATATTTATTTACCAGCTTATAAAATGTAAAGAATTCTATATGTCATTTCTCTACCTGCCTCTGCCCAGATGTATGATTTTTAAATAATCACTAAACACGAATGAACCCCAATTAATCTCTGTTGTGGTCCTGTTGAGGCCTGAGAAGCCTCCAAGTTCCCCAAAGACGAAGTGACGACTAGCCCTCCACAGCTTCTGATCCAGTGAGGCACCTATAACTCTATGTGATGAGAAAGAAGAAGCAATTTTGGGTCTGGCTATTTCATTTTAACTGATGCAAATTAATAAAAAAACATCTATTTCCAATCTAATGTTTCATTAAAACTAACCTGACAACCTGGCAGAATTGGTAACGTCTTCTGACCGAATTTCAAAATGAACTATTTACCAAAATAGTTTAAAGTATTCCAAATCCTTGCGCAGATAAAAAACTAAAACATCAATCCTAAAATCCAAATATTCTGTTCAACGATTTCTTCTGTTTCAGATAAACTGATAATCACTGTTTCACCTTAGATTGATAAAGTATTACTTGTTGCTGTGTTTTAGCTTGATAGACACTCATTCAAATTACTTCATAGTCATTCATCATAAAAAATATTCCCAAAACTCTTAGTGTTAGTCTTATTTTTGTTGTGGCATCTTAATTGTTTTTTTTCGGATTTCTTGATTTAGTTTCACTTTTGTAATAAAACCTTAAACACAAAATTCAGTTTCCTCTGATGTAAATATTATGATAATGGTTCCCTGTGATGAACAAATTTCAGCCTTCACTTGTTGAGTTTTAATAAATGGTAAGTTTAATCTCAAGATTAAACCGTCATTTGTTACATATGTACAGTAAATATATGTATGTATATTTTGTATATTTATGTAGTGTTTCTCTGTTTTGGTTTATTTTTAGCATATTTTATTGTGCTTTTTAACTTACTTGTGTTAGGGTGAAACTTCCCTTAACCTGATAAAAGAAACCACACGGAGAGAGTTGTTTATCTTTTGGGAAAGCTTCTGCAAAAGGAAAAGTTCCAAAACAGCGACTAACAGTGTTGCTGTCAGGGAAGTTCTGACCTCTGCATGAGCTATCTTTTTTATTAAGAGAAAGCAAAGGGTGTGGACTGAGCCAGCCAGAACCGGTCCAGTCCATAGCGTAAACACAAAGATAACAGCAGAGGACTCTCTGCTTCTTAACCATAACACAGGAGCTGTTTCAGCGCCAGTCTGGGACTGGTGTCTCTGCATTTGTAAACATGATAAGAATGAACTTAATTAAACCCTCTGACCTTTAATGTCAGTGTCAGTTTTGCACATAAGCACAAAGGCTGGTAACATTAAAAACCCTAACATCTTGTAAAGCACTTTGGTCAACTTTGTTGTTTTTTAAAGGACTATTTCAATAAAAAATGACACTGACATATTATTCACAATATCTTCTGTCACTCATTTAATCGAATCAGAGTAAATTCTCTATTAAAAACTAACCTAATGTTGCTGCTTCCAAAATCTGATTTTTTATTATTATAATATTTTTTACATCTAAAGCCAGAGCATCAGAAGCTGTTTTTAAAGACTGAAAGATCTTTTAAATGCTTTTTCACGTTTCTTTCTTTTCTTTTTGTTGTGATGTGTATTTGCCAACAGATGGCAGCAGAGAGTTAAACCCACTAAATATTGCAAACTGACAGATGAGGATAATCAAATAAAACTCACTTTTATAAAGTGAACTAGATCAGACTCTGAGTCAAACCACTCTTAGCTGCAAACACAAATCTGTAAGAAACTGTGACCAAATTAGCAAAGTTTTACAATCTGACAATTGTGAACTTCAGGATATAAAGAGTTCATGGAAAATCCATGGACAGCTGAAGTGAGAAACCCACTGCAGAAGGTTAAAAAAATAAATCATTAGTGGACACAAATGTATAGTTTGCCACAGGTTACAAAACACTTAATAAATAGTAAGACCAAATAAGTATTCACCATAAAAATACTTTGCAAAACCAGAACAGCTCTGAAAAATTGTTTGAACGCTAAGTTTGTACAAGAAAATAAATCAATATACAGTAACAGAATTATTGTCAAGACGAGTGAGCTGAGGTACAACCCAAGTCCTAAAATTCTGAGACATGTAAAATGTGAATATAACTTAATGCAGTGATTTGCATCACCCACACAGCAAATCCAGGAGGCCCAGATTAACACTGTCAGATTTGATTTCAACACTTTTAAAGTGTCTATATGGGTCCACACCAGAAAGTGTTAATTTAACTCTTTTTGGAGAGTTGGTACCTTAACTCTTATAAAGTGTCAAATAT
>NC_051446.1:531268-535190 GCF_001649575.2 Kryptolebias marmoratus
GAAGTAAAGAGTTATTGATTCCATTTTAACACCTCTAGATTTGATACGTAAACACTTTGTTTTAACACTGGATTTTAACTACTAATAATATACATCCCAGAGTTACATGAACAGAATGTGACTCTATAAGTGTAAAATTAACTCTGCTTTTGCACAAAGTCTGCTAACACCAAAACATTTAACACTTTTGAATTTGCTGTGCAGAAGCCCATATTGTATTAACAATGGAAGATAGTAAACATAGCAATAGAAATTGTACAATTTTTCAATTAAAAAAGGTAATTTTATCATGATGCCTTCTATTTTTGTTGTTTATGTTTTACCACGTTTTCCTTCTTTATCTATTGTGTTTATTTTCTCTGTCTCCAAGTGTCACCAGCCAAGTCTTCCCTCAGTAATTCTTGACTTCAGTTACTATTCACATCTGCTTCTAATTTTTATTAGTCTTTGCTGTCACCACTAGTAATCAATCCTCCCAGCCTACTTATACTCCCTGTTCTCTCCTTCTCATTAGCCTGTTAGTGGAAGTGAAAGGGCAGCAAGATTGGGGTAGAAGATTCTTACACGAGTTACAAATACATTTTTACACACACACAAATATTTTTACACACGCACAAATCCTTTTACACATGCACAAATACTTTTACACACACACAGGTATTTTGGAACTATTTTCTCTCCATACAGAAGAGACCCGCAGGCTGCCAGCTAATCACTACTTTACCTCATTAGAACAATAACGTGATTGGTGTGTGTAGAAAATACTGACTGAAGTCTCACGCATAAAAAAATCAAAAATCACCGAGTCATGGTTCTGCGCACCTACACCTTTGTTGAGAGTTAACTGTGGTTAAGATTTTTTTTTAATTGGATTATATTTCCCAATCGTCCCTCTCTTTACACACACACACACACACACACACACACACACACACACACACACACACACACACACACACACACACACACACACACAGAGAACCGAGGCGCAGATGGACAGTGACTGCAGGAGCTCAGCGGCTGAAGGACACCGTAAAGCGCAGCTGCTAATCGGCTTTAAACGGTTAATTTGTCTCCGGTGGCCTTTATAGAAGAAGCAGGTAAACACCCGGCAGCCTGACACACTGACCGCTGACTGATTCTTTTTTAGGGTGGGGGACTTTAAACAAGATCTGGATTTTATTTCATATCTTTCCAATGGTTTGGAGATGTGACTAAGCTCTCCTGTGTTGAGCTGTACGTTTTCTCTCAGTACAGACTGTTGCTGCAGCGCACAGACAGACCCTAATCATCAACTTTTCTCCCTGGATGTAGGCTACTTTATACCTTCTTCGTGAATAGGAAAGTCTTCTTGTTTTACGCGGACAGTTTGGGTGCCTGTGCGTACCGCGGCGCGCTGCAGCTTCCCAGTAAAGTCAGATGGTGAAATAGTGGATCCTCTGGAACAACATGAGACTTTAGAATGAACACCGGAGTCCCGCCCGGCCTTCAGGAGAGCCCGCTGTCCGCGGAGCTGTGGCTCGGACCGGGACGGAGCGATACAGGAGCCGCGGCGGGGATGGAGGCCAACCTGAGCGCGGCGGCGGCGGCGGGGGAACGCAACGTGCCGGCGCTAGTGTTCGGCGTGCTGCTGATCGTGGTCATCATCTGCGGGAACCTGCTGGTGTGCCTGAGCGTGCTCACCGAGAAGGCGCTGAAGACCACCACCAACTACTTCATCGTGAGTCTGGCGGTGGCGGACCTGATGCTGGCGGTGCTCGTCCTGCCGCTCTTCGTTTACTCCGAGGTGAGAGACACGAGCACGGCACAGGCTGTCACAACAAACAGAATAAAATAAAAAAAATAAAATAAAAGGACACAACCGGGCCTTGCTCTTAGGGGCCATAACTACCATATGTGCCAATTTACGCACCAGTTATAAATTCCAGATTATGGTCTTAAGCAGGGCCGTAGCCAGACTTTAAAAAATACTGAGGTCAACCACTCATTATCCCCCTGCACATCAGTTACACTGAAGACCAAAACTTAATTAAAACAGAAGCATTTATTTAAAACAAGTGACATGAATGTGTATATGACATATATTTGTGTGTATTTGTAAATTCAAGGAGCCTGATGTCATCTTAAGCAACAGAGGACTCAGGGCACAACCATGATGACTCACTGAAATGACATGAATTAGTTTATATGAATGTTGATTCAAAACACAAGAATTTAGCATAGATTTCACCTTTTTATCAAGTACCAGTGAGGTGTTGTAGTTTTGGAGCTGGACCAGTTCTAGTGTGGTCCGGATGTAAAAAAAAAAGTGCTAAAATCCCCCTTTACTAATTTCACAAATTAGATTAAGGTTTCACAGATCACACACTTAGTTTTAAATGTTCTGTAATCAGTGCAGAATAATCTGGTTCAGGTTTGAAGTGTCTCGGTGTTGTAGTTTTGGAGCTAGTTCTAGTCTGATTCAGATACCAAAAATGTGTTGAAATCGCACTTTATTGAAGTTTCACAAACCAGATTAAGGTTTCACAGATCACACAGCCAGTTTTAAATATTCTGCTATTAGTTCAGAATAATTTGGTACAGGTTTGAAGTGTCTAGGTGTTGTAGTTTTGGAGCTGGACCAGCACTAGTGTGGTCCGGATGCAAAAAAAGTGCTGAAGTCGCCCTTTATTGAGGTTTCACAAATCAGATTAAGATTTCACAGATCACACACTTGGGAGTAGTAGAGTAGATTAAAGATGCTGAAGGTAGTGAAAAATTAGGTGGAATCGCCCTTTAGCCATTTTCCGAATCGGAAGCTGCAATCGGAAACCAACTTCAGCTTTGTAGAATTGAAGGAGAATATTTTCAGCAAGTTACCTCAGTTGTGTTTCACCGTAAGTGGCGCTCTTCTTCTTCTAGTCTTTATTTTAACAGTAAGGTAGCAAAGCTGCACTCTTCTTCGTAGACATTGAGTTTGGCTGCAGCTGCACACAATTGCAGCGCCTCCTACAGTAAACTGGTGGAGCTACGCAGAAAACCACGCCGTTCACAAGATTTGTTTTGATTTTTTTTTTTATAATATACACAGCAGAAAAATACTGAGGTCTGGACCTCAGTGTCCTCAATGGTAGCTACGGCCCTGGTCTCAAGGAAATATTACAATTCGTATTAGATATCTGATGCATTTTATTACCAGTAGGCTACATCTACAACTAGCCAACTTCATTCAAGAAGGCTACCACATCCAACTGATTTTAGAAAACACAAAGTGCCTATATTTCAGACAGTTTTACAGATATTGTGCTAAAATTTGGCATTGTAGTAGCTGACAGTCATTCACAACACATACTTCAAGCACTATTTATGGCACAAGATCTTTGCTCAAATCTTTAGCATTAACTGTTGCATCAAACCTGTTAGTCCTTTAGCAAAATATGTCATGAACCACTTGACAGATTGCAACGAAACTCTCAGAATGTAATCACTGAATGTACATGAATGTGGGGCGGCAGTGGCTCAGGAGGTAAGGGTTCATCTGAGCGTGCTCACCAAGAAGCGCTTTGGGGTCCTTGTAACAGTTTACATAAAAATATTTTATTTATGTTTTTAAATGTTTTAAGTTTACATTAAAAAAATTACATGTGCAGTTGACTTAAATTATCTCAACGTTATCTTATAAATATTGATATTTCTCAACTTATGATTAGGGAGTACGTCACTTAAAGTTTTCAATATTTTCAACTCATATAATGCTGAAAATACACTCAAATTTAACACTATTTTCAACTCATATACAGGTGCTGGTCATAAAATTAGAATATCATGAAAAAGTAGATTGATTTCAGTAATTCCATTTAAAAAGTGAAACTTGTATATTATATTCATACATTACATACAAACTCATATATTTCAAATGTTTATTTCGTTTAATTTTGATGAT
>NC_051446.1:536538-544580 GCF_001649575.2 Kryptolebias marmoratus
TAAACATTTGAAATATATGAGTTTGTATGTAATGTATGAATATAATATACAAGTTTCACTTTTTAAATGGAATTACTGAAATCAATCTACTTTTTCATGATATTCTAATTTTATGACCACCACCTGTAATGCTGGAAATACACTGAAATTTTTCAATATCACTCAATCTGAGGGACATGCAGTCAAAATTAACCCTATAATGAAATACTGAAGTGACAACACAGTGACAATTTAATAACTTTTTTAATTCAATACAATGTGCTTTTTAAAAGTCACAAATCAAAGTAGCTCAGTCAAAACAAAGTGCTTGTCATAAATTAAAACAAACGGAAAAGGAGATGACTCCAGCACCTTATGATAAAAACTCACAAAGGATTCATGATAAAATTCTAGATTATAAGTATAATCCATCCTCAACAACGAAAACTATTAGAATGTGGAGCCATTTAACACTGTTTAAAAACATTTTGGCACTTACTGCAACTTAAAAAAAAACACTCAAATAAAGTACTTGTTTCTACATTGCCGTACTTCAACTGGCAACATCACGTAGTACATCAAGGTAGGCATTAGGCAACAGAACATTAAACATGTATAGTGCATGTATTGAACACTCGTTTCCCACAAGTTATTCAGTGCATAAACTTTGAGCAATACGCCAATGTTGTGATATTTATCTATTCACAATCAATGTATTAAATCCACGACAATACAGATGCTCTCAGGGCTGAACAGGGCTGCATCAGTAGTGTCATCTGTGACGACTGTCAGAAGAGCCACTGGAGTGTCAGTGAGGTCTGGACCATCTGCTGACTATAAAACACAAATAGAAGAATGAGTTCAGTCCCTCAAGGATACAAATCATGCTAATGATGTCTAGACATTACTGTAACTTAGCACTTTGGACTTAGCTACATGTTTAACCAATTGTCTTTACATATATCTTATGTTAGTTTCACACTTATCTGTTAGCATACTTTTTGTTTAGTGGAATTTATACTTACCTTTTAATTTGTGTAATTTCTACATGTCAGTTTGCAGAATAACAAGCAAACCTCATAAACAGGTCCTATTCCAGAAAGGAGGTTCAACAAATCCTGAACTTTGAGTTGACTTATTCTGTGAAGTGAAACTCTAGAGTTTTTAATTCCAGAACAGCTGGTCTGAGTTACAGGGTTCCTGCACAATTTATAAAGTGAATTTTAAGACATTTTAAGACCTTTTTAAGACCTCAATAAATAAATTTTAAGACTCCTCACACACCAAAGACATGCATTTATATTATGTAAAATGTGTCACATCCCTCAAAAAACTATTGCAGACTTGATTTTGGGCAGTTTGGTGTTTTGACAAAGAAATGATTACTTTTTTTTATCGTTGCACAACCGTTGAAGATTGCAGGAAGTAATCGAAACATGTCAAGGTACTAACAAACACCACTGCTCTGATAAAAAATAAAACTAAGTATAATCTTGTGTAGACCAAATGAACCTGTTTGGAATATCAGAGTTCAGAGTTTGTTGAAACTCCTTTCTGGAATAGTCCTCTGGAATGGATAACACACTTTTTCTCTCATCTCAGGGTTCACTCTGAGTTTTCATATAACCTGCTTTCTGGTTCTCCTAGAGTTCTTTAAGTGATGTCATATGTTTAAGCTGACTGAATATCAAGGCAAAGGGATTGATAGTGAGGCCAGTACACTTATGTTACAGGTCCTGAAGAACTTGGAGGCATTTTCACACAGGTATACAGGAAGTGCACGAAGGATGAGGGCCCGTCTCATATTTACATCATGTAGTTCCTATGGACAAAAAATATCCATTACAATAGTATTATATTATATATTACACAAATACAGAGCAAATTTTTTTATCCAAATGAATAACTTTCTATTGTAAATATTTTATTAACTCACAAAGGAAAAAACTTAAAATTGTAAATCAGGTACCTCTTTCTGATAGAATACATCTTGCCAAGACCTCTATTTCTAATGAGATGACAATGTGTTCATGGTATAATCCCCTAACCTCTGTAAATTATAACTACGGCAGCTGTCTTACAGTTGTTTCTGAATCATGCAAAGTTAAATATTCACCTGAAGGTCATAAATCCTCATGAGCTTGGTTAGCTCCTCTGCTATCTTGCCAGTCTTGGTGGCCTTGTCTCTGAACAAGGTGATGAGTTTAGGCGTGTATCTGTCCAGCTCCTCGTAGAATTGATTGCGCAGGTTAGCATTGTTGATTCGGTGGAACTCTGCAAACACCTGTACATGGACACAGTTACACAGAAATGTACAAAGATGAATTATGAACAGAATTGTGAATATATTTTAAGAAGTTTTCAGTTGGCAGGTAGCAAAACCAAGGTCAATTTTATTAGGGAGGAGTAAGAACCAAGGTCAAAATAGAAAGTTAAATGTCATTCTTTAATTTAAAACAGACTGTACTTAGTCATGCCTATGACTAAGTGGTTTTTCTTAGCCTTTTCGACTTCGTGTATGATTTCTTCTCTCATTGTTTCCAGAGTGGCTGGGGTTTGATCCTTCGGTAGGTTGATGATGTAGTTAACCTCAGCTTTTCGAGCTTTCTTTATGTTTTCATGAGGGTGTTCATTGTTGGGGTTGTTTCGGCTCTGCCTCCCTGTATTGATGGCTACTTCTACAACCTCAGCTTTGGCCAGATTGTTATGGTAAGACCCAAGCTTGTACCCTATGTGACGTATCCATCCCAACTCCCCGCTGTCTCCACCAGCCGTCATTCTGAGACATGGATAAGCTGTAATCAAAGCTTGAGCAGCCATTGCCAATTCTTTTACATTTGGGTATGGCTTAAAACTGTAGATTGTTTCAGCCATTTTTTTAAGGATTTCACTTTTCTGTAACCTCTTTAACTTCAGCAATTTTCCTGATTCTTCATAAACACAATTTCCTTCTTCTAGTATACGTTCCATTTCAGAACCAAACCCAGGAACAACAAGGTGATCAGGCCAACTCTTCTGGTGCTGTACCGTCGGTACATGAGGGAATATGTCTGTGTCTGAAGATGCAATAGGTCTGACGACTTTCAATGTGCCCTTCTCTGGTAACTCCTGGATGTCCACAAGAAGACAAAGATCACCATCGAAGTCCGGATCCTCATAGTGCAGGCTAAAGTCCCCATCCAGTCTCAGCTTGAACCTCTCTTGCATTATTTCTTTCAGCTCCTTCACTGACTTTGGCCGCTGAAGTAGAGTAAGTTTCAGGGCAGTGTCTCATGCAACATAGACACATGGTTCTGGGCAGCAGCCATCTTTAGTTCCTAAAAGAAAAAAACATGTTAATTTTCATGGAGAGTGAAGGTGACACAGACAACGTACTTGTCCACACAAACACTGGGACCACCTGAACAATGGGATGTATGGAAGACCAGCTGCTGGGGTGGGGCAGTTTATTCATGGACCCACTGGTCCACACAGCTCCAAGAGAATGCTGCAGTCAGCCGTTTACCTGCTTCAACAAATCTTCAGTGTAATAATATGAAACATTTGGGTGTCAAGAGCAATCTTCCGTCTATGTTGTAAGCACAGAGAGGTGTTTTGTCATTTAGCTCTGATGTGGTGTGAACGGCCAGATTCTTTGGGAAAAATTCGGAAGATCTCAGGTGTTCAATGTAGTGTGATGTGTGCTCTTGGCAAAGAAAGACAACACTACTGTTAACTAGAAGAACCTGTTCAATTCTATAGTAATTAGGCAGTCCTCCCTTTTGTCCCACAGACAAAACTATTCCTACATCATAATCAGTTCCATCAATGCAGACCTTTGATGTGCTGTAAATAACATTGCTTTTTGTTATTTGTTCAATGTATGTCTTGGCAACATCTGGAAGCATTGATACCAGTACAGAAGAGACATTTGATGTCTGCTGCTGAGGTTTGAAGAATCCTGAGGTGCTGAGATGGTATGCTACCATGTACTGATGCCTGTCTGCAAGTGTTTTTAACACATTTTTTAAGTTTTGTGTGTTTTCCCTCAAATCTCATTGTCCACAAGTGTACAAGGGGCCCAAAACGCAGAATAAGCTCAGGATAGTGTTCAATGAAGTGATGCTTAGGACGGAGTTTGAAATCTGGAAAGGCTTCTTTCAGCATCTCTCTATGACCCTGTATCTTGGACTGTAAATACTGGATGGATTCCTCTGTAAATTCTGTGCACAGCGATAACTCTACTACCTCTTTTAAGTCCATTAGCACAGTCCATGCTCCATCCTCTTTAGGAACTGCATTCCCAGTAATCAAAGGGAGCAGTCTAAGCAATTTTCATGGCCATTACCACCAATGCTTTTCTTTACAGCAAAGGTCTGTGATATTTTATGAGGTTTGTCAAGCTTATCTGTGTGCTGGTATGGAAATGATAGAATCCTCTCGTTCAAATATTCAAGGGTGAAGTATTTGCGACAGATCATCTCTCTGATACACAGGGCGAGCTGTACAGGCACAATGCCCTCAAAAAGATTGTGGAGGGCATCAGGTGGAAAGCCAGTGACAGTATGAAAATGCTGTAGATGCTGGCTCAGGACACAATCTGCCTGAACACCATTCTGACTCTGAATATCTCCATGCATTACAGCATGCACATCACTATTATGGCAGTCTATTGTCCTAAGACTAAACTCGCCACTTGCAACTTCATGAGTCTGAAGTTTAGCTTGTGTCGCTGTGCAGAATCTGCAAAAATATTCTGCTCTAAAAGACTTTAAAAAGCCTGCCAAATCATGGGATGCAAGATTGTCAGACACCACACACGACTGTTCCTTGAACTACCTTACTAATAGACTCAATGAATACCCCATCTTGTTCAAGGGTCGGGAGGTCTCTCAACAAAGGACCAAGCACTTTTTCATAGCCAAATGTCTGTATATCAGCCACTTTACATAAAGCTGCAAGCTGAATTACATGCAGGGCTGATCTACATTTACTCGGAAGATCAGCAAGCATCCAGTATACTAAAGAGATTTTGTGTATTTTGCGTGATGTGCCAAGTGGATTGGCTATTTCCAAATCATCAGTGTACAAAATGAGTGTTATATTTAACTCATCTGAAGAAAGTACAAACCATCTTGGTGGCTTACATAATGATTGTTTTGTGCCACTTTTGTTTCTTTAATTTTGTCCAAAATATCTGTATGATTGAAGGTTTTTTGGATCATCTCAAGAATGGGAACATGCACTGCTGTGTGTCCTGGCTGTAGCAGATATTATACAGACTTTACCACAGAGTAATTCTTTTTGATGAAGGTTTTCCTTCTCTTTGTTGACAATAACTGCTTCCCCTTCGTTGTGGCATTGACAAAAACATTACTGTCCATAACAGTACTGACAACCTCATTTAGAAGTGTTTCACTGACAGTGATGTCATGACTATGTAAGACTTCTCTAATGTCATGTTTGAGTATTGGTTGGGACAAGGAAAATATCTGAGTCAAATGTTTGACTATTTCCTGAGATGCCATGTCAGATACATGGAGAATAGATTGCATATTCAGGAATAATGATGCCAAGTTATGGTTCAACTGGGCTCTTAAAGTGTCTGTGTCACACTGAGTGTTTACCTTGTCACGATCAAATGTGTCTGCGGACCCTGCACTGTCACTTTCAGAAGGTTCCCCAAGACTTTCTGCTGCAACTACAACTTGGGCACTATCATTGTCTACCAATACAACACATTCACCAAAATCTGAATCACCACTATGTGTTCTACTTTTGTGTGCATTGAATGCTGAGTAGCTATTTGTTTTGTAATTACAGTTCTTGAATGGGCATGCTACCATCTCATGACCAAAGATAATTTCCTTAGAAAAGGGCTGTTTGAAGTTACACAAAGGACGTAAAAAAAACCACAACCTCCTTCAGTTGCATCTATTCTACATGAATCATTGTGAGATCTTGACAGATGAGCTTTCATTGCTTCAAATGATGGAAAAGTACAAATGAAACTGTTATAGAGACATGGCAGGGGGTACACTCTTGAATACTGGATATGCAGTACAGTACAGTGCCAAAATAATTGTCCCCGGGTATTTGAAGTTGCAGAACACAACTTGCACTTCCACGCCATTGGGCCAAATTCACCCTGTAATTTAAATATTTTTAATTACAGTCTAAACCATGTCAGCCCTGTTTTGCACTTTTAGCTATTCAAAAATGTAATATGTACAAGTTAAAATGTGTGTAAATTTTGAATGAGGGGGAAAAAGATTATGCCAACCAATTGACAACGCATCAGTAATTTGAATTTGTTTGTTCTGCTGCAAAACATCTAAACATTGTGAATAATTTAAGACAAAAATCTGTAGTTTTTTTTTTTAAATTCAAATTAGTACACTATTTTCAAAACTCACCTATTGGCACCTGTCTGATGGTGAAACGCTGACTCTCTGTAGCACTCTTTGTACCCCAATATCTGTACACAAGATGTGCACAAAGATGATTTATTAATTTTCAAAAAGATTTTTTAAATAATACATAATGCTAAATAGTACAAATTAAATATACTAATTATACACTATATTACACTAATTATAGTAAAAATGGAAATGTTAAAAAATGAGCAAGTTAGTTATTGTTGAGGAGACAAAATATTATCTGAATGAAACTCAAACTTTAAAAAACCTCTCCTCACGATGGACCGGAAAATGCACAGAGAAACCAGGAGTCAAAAATGGTCAGAAGCAGTATCTTCAGTTTAAAAGATTTATTAGCCTTAGTACTAAGGGAGACACTCCTTACCAGCTCACAGCAGGAACACTAGAAGATGTCTGAGCTAAATCTCTAAAACATAGCATTTTAACTTAAACAAAGAGCTGGCCCATCCTCATTCAGTCATCTCTCCGGAACCCTATATATGAACTTGTTTTTCTCCATCTTCTGCAGGTGTCCTCCTTCGGAGGGGTTCCGGCTTCCGCTTAGCTGACTCCCCCAGACCGCGTTATCTTCCATGCTTAGTACTGGCAGTCCCATAAACTCCCATGACCTCGCCAGCTAGTGCAGGGTTACACTCATCCTTAGGTTAATACAATCAATAGAATTACAGAACATTAATACGTTATTCTAACTGGTAAGGAGTGTCTATATTATAGTTTTCACTTCACAATTTCCCCCTTTTGGTCTCTGAAAGAGACCACCTTTAAACACAGCGCTCTGTCCCTACTAGGTGCAGCACTGCCCGCGCCGGAAAATCCCCAAGGGCAAGATGTTGAATGCAGGGGTAAAACAGCAACGGCGCCCCAGCCCTCCGTGGCGGCGGCCCTTTCTAGCACAGCGCATACACCTGTACAGAAGGGAACTAGCCCTATTCCGAGAAACAAACAAAAGATCATGTATATGTGTATGTAGCTTACATTGTTTAAAAATAGTACAAAACCAATAGTAAAATAGTAAATTTATAGTAAGAATCAACACCTACACTTAGGAGGAGAGGTTTCCAGCACATCACTCCCAATTAGATGTCTTTACCACGTCTGTGCCTCCTGATCATTTTCAAAAACATTGATTAAAAAGCACACACGTTGTTTATGAGACACAATCACCCTAATTATAGGTCTTCTACCCCTACTTTTATATTTTCTTGCTGTCAGGTGGCCAAAAGAGTGAGGAATTGGAATCTATTCTTAAATTCAGTCCCATCTGCTCATAACGATACAACATTTTTGTGACGCCATCAGTGAGACGACACGGCTCTCGACCTTCCTTACTCTGTGCGCGGCTGATGGGTTTGAGCTCTTCTAATAGGGGGCTCTTAGTTACTACTCTTAATACATTCTCCCTTTATTGATTGAAACTACCAGCTATTCTAGTATTACCCTTGTGCCCACCAGACAGCAAGTACATAAACATCTTTTGAAAATATACCATATAAAAAAATCCTGAATTGATCATTAAAAATCTACCATCTAAAAGTCATTTTGTTCAGTTTTCATTGTCATATAAAAAAGAACCTCTCCCTGGGCTGCCACCTTATCGTGGTGGAGGGGTTTGAGTGTCCCAATGATCCTAGGAGCTATGCTGTC
>NC_051446.1:546078-564984 GCF_001649575.2 Kryptolebias marmoratus
GAGACCGAGCCGGTCGTTCTGATATAAAATTTGTGGGGGTTCTTTGCCCGGTTCGGGCTGCATTAAGGGTAACGGAATAAGAATAAATAATAAAGAGACATTCTATTCGGTGTAGAGTAAGAGAGGCCTGCATGCATTGCATGAGGCAGTACAATGCCTTGCGAAGGCATTGTACTGCTCTCTATGCACTGCTGGCAGGCCCCAATAATAATAATAAAGAGACACCTTATTCGGTGTAGAGTAATAGGTGCCTGCATGCATTGCATGAGGCAGTACAATGCCTTGCTTTGCAAGGCATTGTCCTGCTCTCTATGCACTGCTGGCAGGCCCCAATAAAAATGGTGTTGCATATTGCATTGGCCATAAAAATCTGATTTTTGATCAACCTCTGCTTTTGTTTTTGTTTAACAAGTTTAAAGATAAAGCAAATTCAAATTCAAAATTAAAGTAAAATGCTCCTGCTACTCCTCCCCCTTTTTTCTGAAACAGAACCGCATTTATAATTCCATGTTTCAGAAACATCCCGAAAAACCGCACTGAGCAGTCAGGTGTATTAGAATGTTCAAACATCATCTGATCAGCGGTTTGTTTCATATCGCTCGAGGTGTGAGTGTCAAGGCCCCAAAAGCACGGAGCAGAGACAAGACCTCGGCCTCCCCATTTGTTTTGGCTGTCCTGTAGCCGTGGAGCAAGGCAGCTGCATCCATCAGGGAGTGTGCACGAAATGGAGGCACCTAGTTTTTAAGGTCACAGCCACAAAAGTTCACTGGAACACGACCGGAGTGAATGGAATGTCACAACTGCTGTGTTTTCAAACACAGTGGTAGTTCTTTTTCTGGAGGCAGCTTCAGATTCACCCCAGAGAGGCCCACGATGTCCACAGATTTATTGGGCTGAGTGTCTCCTGTCCAAGGAGCATGTTGTCCCAGTGTCCATGAGAAATGACAGTGTTCTGTCCAGGACATCAAGATGTAACAACAGGTCTGCCAGTCCCTGTGTAGATGGTCTGCTCTGCAGGGTTTGTCACTGCTGGTTCTGCTCTTGGTTTCAGTCCAGGGTCCCAACTGGCTGTGGGATTTGACCTCTAGGTGCCGTTGCTGCAGCTGATGTCCACCTCTGTTCGGGAAACGAGGTGCTGCGTGTACTCCTTTCAGTGGGCAATGTCTGGCCCAACCTGGTAGCAGAGATAGCAGAGGCCTACTTACCATTAAATTAGCCTAAGAAGAGTGGAGGCACTGGTTGGAGGGTTGCGAAACTCCTTTTATAATATGGACTAACCACAAGAATCTGGCCTACCTTCAAACTGCCAAGAGACTTAACCCCCGTCAAGCCAGATGGTCATTGTTTTTCGGCAGATTCAATTTTACCATCACTTTTATGCCAGGTTCTAAAAATGTCAAGCCCGACGCTCTGTCCACGCGGTGGTCTAGTCCCAACGCAACCGAGAAGGATGAACCTTCATCTGTCCTTGAGCTATATACGACCTTGGTCGTATATAGCTCTAGATTTCGTTACAGGATTATCTCCATCTCAGGGCAATACCGTCATACTTATGGTTGTCGATTGATTTTCAAAATCTGCTCATTTCATTCCTCTCCCTAAGCTTCCCACAGCCTTCGAAACAGCAGAAATCATGATTCAGCAGGTGTTCCGGCTACATGGAATTCCCATGGACATCGTCTCAAACAGAGGACCACAGTTTACATCTCAGGTTTGGCACAACTTCTGCAAAGGACTTGGAGCTAGGGTGAGTCTCACTTCAGGGTACCATCCACAATCAAATGGTCAGACAGAGCGATGCAACCAGGAACTGGAGGTTGCGCTGCGATGTTTGGCCAGCGACAACCCATCTACCTGGAGTAAGAGACTAACCTGGATTGAATATGCACACAACACTCACATTTCCTCCGCTACAGGCTTATCCCCATTTGAGGCCTCTCCACCATTATTCCCCAGCTTCGAGACAGAGATCGCAGTTCCATCGGTTCAAGCCCATCTACAGAGGTGCCGGAGGATTTGGAGGCAGACCAAGAGGGCTCTTCAAAGAACTGTGGAGCAAAATAAGAAATACGCCGACCGTCACCGCTCCTCTACACCAGAATACAAGGTGGGCGACAGGGTGTGGTTGTCCACAAGGGACATCCAGTTGCGGGGCGCCTCTAGAAAACTGGCCCCCCGTTTCATTGGCCCTTTTCCAGTGGAGCGGATCATAAATCCAACCTCGGTTCGCCTCACTCTCCCAGCTTCGATGCATATTCATCCTACCTTCCACGTGTCACAGTTAAAACCAGAGTTGCACAGTCCCTTGAGCCCACCTGCCGTCCTCCCCCCTCCCGCCCGGCTGATCGACCACCATCTGGCTTTCATCGTCAACCGCATCATCGACGTCAGGCGTAGAGGCCGGGGGTTCCAGTACCTAGTCGATTGGGAGGGTTATGGACCTGAGGAGCGCACATGGGTTCCCAGGTCATTCATTTTAGACGCAACTTTAATTACCAACTTCTATAGGGCCCATCCAGAGAGGCGTCCCAGATCGCCAAGAGGCGATCATTAGAGAGGGGGGTACTGTGAGGATCTGGAGTTAGCTCCGCCTGTGGGCGGCGCTACTAATTTTTCCTTTCTCAGCTGCACCTGGTTACCTTGATGAGCAGATCCAGCATTTAAGCCTCTGGCTGGTTCCAGATCATCGCTGGAGCATCAAACCTTACTGGTTAGAGTCTCAGCCGTAGGTTCTAACCCTAAGCAAGTGACCTTGTTAATTTGTTTGCCGTTTGCTCTTCGACTCAGGTTTTTGCCTCACCTTGACGATCACTGCTCTACTGGAAACCTACCTGACTCACGAACGGATTACTTACCTTGCCGGACCGCTGGACTTCTTACCTTCTGGATCATCAGTGGAACCTTTGTCTTCTCCTTGACGCCACAAACGCCTCCTAAACCTGTAAGAAAACGAAAGAAACATTATTCACAATTTCATCTGTCTCCACGCTGAATCAAGACCTGTACCCGAGACTCACCCTACTCCTTCTTGCCTTCCAGACTGTTCCTGAATGACATCACTGTAAATACATGCACATTGTAAATAAATCACTTACCTTATTCCTCATCTCCTTGTCTGGTTTTCGGCTTCGCTTCATGGACAAATTACCTGGTTTATGTCACCCAGAAACAAATCAGTTTAACTTTTGGTTCATTCGTCAGTTCCTCTTTAGAAAAGTTGCTGTTATCGGCACTCGCTTTAGACCAGGAACATAACATTACAATCCATTTTTTTCAAGAGGGGTCTGGCTGCAGATCATGGGGCAGAATCTCCAGTGTAAATATGTAATCTTCAACTTTGGAAACACCTAAGCATGATCTAAAACCCTAATCCCACAAATATATATATTTTCATTTAAAAATAATCATAAAAATGAAAACAAATAAAAAAAACCTACAATTTCCACCTGGTAAAGATGACATGTTTCCTGGATTACATATTTCCAGTCATGTGGGGTGGAGCTTTTCCTCTATGGTCTGCAGCTGGATGCTCTTGTTTTTTTTTTGTTTTTTTTTGCTGTTTAGTTCTTCTTCTACTGATAAAAGCATTTGCAGTAGATGAGCAGCAGATAAGGTTCATTGGTGCCCCCTGATAGATCAATTGTACAGACTGAACACTGTGGGTTTATCAAATTTACCTGACACTTCATAAATTTTGGCCAGTGATGCATGCTCATTTCCATCCGTGTACATCAAATGATTACTTTCACTAAAGTCTGTCCAGTGTTTAATTGGATATTTTGCTAACACTCAGGTATTCAAATCTATATAAGACTTGTGAAACACAAATGTTGTGAAACAAATGTTTCTCGTGGATTTGGAACAAAAACACACAAACTTCACATGTGGAAAATCACATGGTTCTATATGTGAGAACATGCTGAATTATTTTTCATAATGTAAGTAAAGTAAGTAAGTAAAAATTTATTTGTATAGCACATTTCAGCAGCAAGGCATTCAAAGTGCTTTACATAATAAAAACATCATTAGGATTACATTACAATCATCAAAAACATCATTACAATCATCCAAAAAAAAAATCATAAATGATAATCATAAGGTCAATATGTCATAAGATATTTTGTTCAGATCAGCTTTACACCTGAATATGTTTGCAGACTACTAATTAAAGGCAGCTCTAAACAGGTGAGTTTTCAGCCTTGATTTAAAGGAATTTAGTGTTTCAGCTGTTTTGCAGTTTTCCGGGAGTTTGTTTCAGATTGATGGTGCATAGAAACTGAAAACTGCTTCTCCATGTTTGGTTCTGGGGATACAAATTAGACCAGAACCAGAAGACCTGAGTGTTCTGGAGGGTTGATACCACAATAATAAGTCTTTAATGTATTGTGGTGCTAGATCGTTTAGTGATTTATAAACTAATAGAAGTATTTTAAAGTCTGTTCTCTGAGCTACAGGGAGCCAATGTAGGGACTTTAAAACCGGGGTGATGTGCTCTATTTTTCTGGTCTTGTAAGAACACGAGCAGCAGCATTTTGGATCAGCTGCAGCTGTTTGATTGATTTTTTTTGCATACTGTTTGCAGTGCATAGTGACAATAAGGGTTATTCATTTTTAAGACTGATTTGCAACAGGATGAGTCTGTGTTGAATAATAATTTTCAGTGTGATTGCTGTCTGAGTGTGTGACCCATTTTAGCTACTAGTTTAGGCTAAAATGCCCCAAAACTGTCTTTAAATTGACTCCAAACCTTAATTCAAAATGTTAAAAATAAAATGGCTAAAGTCTATCAGAGCATAAAAAAATCAGCAATTTAATTTAACCTTTTGCTGGGCTTAATGAGAACCTGTAGAGCAGTGATTCTTTCCTGGTGGGTCTCACTTTTTTTTTGGTCATGAGTATTTGCCTGAGCAAGAAAACAGTAAGAAAAAACATCAGGGTTCAGATTATGTCAGTCCATACGTTTAATGCTTGAAAAAGTGACTATTCAACTAAAGGTCCATATTTTAAGTCCTTTTAAAACTACTTGTCAGTAGTAGTATTTTAGGTATGTGCACGAAAGCACTGTTGAGTTTGTTAGAGAGAGTTCTGGTTTTCATTAAAATGCAGCAAAGTGAGTGTTGAAAGGAATATTTGCCACTGGCTGGTTGTTTTTATTTATCAACTTGTTTTTTTGTGTGTTGGCACACTGTGATATTGTACTCTACTATATCAGGTTCAAACTGCGCCATGTTTTCATTGAGTAAATTTCAAAAGTTGAAAATGTTTCTCAATTTGGGCCTGTCATTAAGGGGTGGTGGTGGGTTCTGAAGTCAGACCAGTTAACCCTCCCGTAGCTTTTGGGTAAAATTGATCCGAAGTTACTAGAGCTTCTCCACCTCTCTTTCTTTTGAGGGCTTCAGGAAGATTAGGAACCACTGATCTTAAGTGATCAAAATTATAGTTAAATATGGAGCAGAGTTGAAGCAAGTGCAACATCAGCTGAAATATAGTCAATGTGAAAGTTCAAGTAAATGTCTCCTGGGTCAGACTCAAAAAGTTAGGAAATCTGTGCTGCTTTTAGTAGTTAGAATTCTGTGCCACAACCCTGACCAGTGTCCCAGTTCCTGCTGCTGAAAAACACCCACAACATGAAGCTGCCACCACCATGCTTTACCAAGGGGGTGGTGTTGGGCAGGTGATGAGCAGTACCTGGTTAATGTTTAGAATATCCATGATTTTTTAGAAATGAGACCAAACAGTTCAGTCTTGGTTTCAGACCAGAGAATCCCGTTTCTCAGTGTGAAAGTCCTTCAGGTGCTTTTTTTGTCATGGCGGTGCTTAAGTGTCTGACCCACATGCAGAAAACACTCAGAAAATATCAACAGCAGTTTCTTTTTAGGAAAAAAAAAAATTTTCTCAAATTGTTTGAGACTCAAACGGACCCCTCTGGGAAACACAGGATTCGGTGGCTCAGGAGTCAGTGATCCCTTTAAAGAAAGAACTGGTTAGATGACTTGGTTTCTGAACTGGTGGTTGGTTTGATAGGAGGTTCAGCTTACAGGTGTTGAGGTGAAGTTCCATCCAGGGAGGGAATTAACGGCTGGCTATGAGGAGATCTGAACTCACAGGAGGCGTCAGAAGATGTCAGAAGAGTAGTGGAGAGCGAACAGGGTTTGATATGTGGTGGTTTTGAAGGTGGAGCAATCAGGCAATGGTTGAATCCAGGCATGAACAAGACACAGACCTCCGAGCTGGAGCCAACTGGGAGCTGGTGACCTAGGAGGAGTCAAAAACACAGGGGATCAAAAAATGCAGCAAGGTTCTAAGCAAGTTTCTGCAACAAGATTTGAAGGGCTTGAAGTACCACATTGGGCTAACATTCAGGCATTGAAAAGACGTCAGCAAGCTCCTTATATGCAGCTCCGCTGATGAGACCAAATGGGCTCCAGGTGTTACTGAATAGTTGCCCAGCCACTCTCCAGAAAGCTCCTGGATGCCCCCTGCTGGACAAAACTCAGAATATGCTCCCAGAACCACAACAGTACCACCCCGCGCCCCCTTCAACAGCTGCCCCCTGGCAGCCCAGAAGACGTGGACGGCAAAGAATCACAATAATCAGAGATTAAAGTAGGGTTGCAGATAAATGACCGGGGCACCCAAGACAGTAGCCCGTAAGGCAGCGGAGAACAGATTCCAGTTCCTGGTTCATACGTTCAACCTGGCCATTTGACTGGGGGTGATATCCAGAGGTTAACGAGACATGGGCTTCCAGGGCTAAACACGGTCTGATAGAATCTCAGCAGGTATTCCATGCAGGCGAAAAACATGTTTAACGAGCAGCTGGGCAGTCTGGAATGCTGAAGAGAGTTTTCTGAGGGCAATTAAATGACAGGATTTTGAAAAGCGGTCAATGATGGTCAATATTGTGGTCATACCTTGTGAGACAGGGAGTCCAGTGACAAAGTCGTTAGCGATATGGGACCAGGGTCGTGTGGGAATGGACAATGGTTGGAGTAGGCCAGCAGGAGGTCGATGAGATTGTTTATTTCGGGCACAAGAGGGACACGCTGAAACATATTCCTTAATATCTTTGTACAGAGATGGCCACCAAAATTTTTGTGAGATCAGTGCAATGGTATGGCTGGATCCTGGGTGAGCTGAAAACTTAGAAGCATGAAACCAGTGAATGAGTCTTGAGCGAACTGATGAAGGGGCATAAACCTTGTTAGGGGGACCTCCAGGAGGAGCTGGCTCCTTTAACTGAGCCTACCTGACTACATCTTCTATCTCCCAAGAAAGGGAGCCTACCGTACAGGTGGGAGAGAGGATTGGAGGGGGTTCTCCTTCAAATTCGTCAGGTGAAAACTGTCTGGAAAGGGCATCTGGCTTGACATTCTTGGATCCTGGGCGGAAAGAGATGGACAAGTTAAAACGGGAAAAGAACAAAGACCACCGGGACTGGCGGGAGTTCAAACGTTTCGCTGATTGTAAGTATGACAAATTTTTATGATCTGTCCAAACTAGGACCAGATGTTCCGCGCCCTGAAGCCAATGATGCCACTCCTCAAGGGCCAATTTTATGGCTAGCAGCTCACGATCGCCAATGTCATAATTTCTTTCGGCTGAGGACAATCTACGGGAGAAAAAAAGCACATGGATGTAACTTCTCAGACTCTGATCTTTGAGACAGGACTGCCCCAACACCTGTATCTGAAGCATCAACCTCGAGGATAAATTGTTTCAACGGGTTGGGTTGAGCTAGGATGGGTGCGTCTGCAAACCTTTGTTTTAGCTCTGAAAAGGCCAATTCTGCTTCAGGACTCCAGGAGAATGTGACTTTAGTGGATGTTAACGCTGTTAGAGGGGCTACGGTCTGGCTGTAGTTTTTGATGAATCTGCGGTAAAAGTTAGCAAAACCCAAGAATCTTTGTAGTTGCTTTCTCGAACGTGGAGTGGGCCATTCTAGGACTGCTTTAACTTTTCCTGGGTCTGATCGAACCTGTCCACTCTCAAGAATGTGTCCAAGGAAAGTGACTGATGTTTTGTGAAACTCACATTTCTCTCCCTTGATAAATAGATGGTTCTCCATGAGGCGCTGAAGGACTAGGCAAACATGTCTCTGATGCTCAGGTAAGTCTTTGGAATAAATCAGAATGTCATCCAAATACACAAAGACGAACACATTGAAAAAATCTCGTAATACATCGTTCACAAGGGCCTGGAACACGGCTGGACCATTAGTGAGGCCAAAGGGCATGATGAGGTATTCAAAATGCCCCAAAGGAGTCTTGAATGTAGTCTTCCATTCATCCCCTTGACAAATATGGACAAGATGATAGGCATTGCGGAGGTCCAATTTTGTAAAGATTGTGGCTCCCTGAACAGGTTCGAAAGCTGATGTTAGAAGTGGCAACGGGTACTTATTCATACCGTAATGTTTTTTAATCCCCTATAATCAATACAGGGTCTTAGCGTGCCATCTTTCTTGCCAACGAAGAAAAACCCCGCCCATAGTGGAGAGGATGATGGTCGGATAATACCAGCTGACAAGGAATCATTAATATATTTCTCCATAGCCTGGCGTTCAGGACGGGAAATATTATAAAGGCGACTGGAAGGCAATGGAGCTCCTGGGAGGAGCTCTACGGCACAATCGTAAGGGCGGTGAGGCGGCAAGGACAAGGCTTGGTGTTTACTAAAAGCTCGTTTTAAATCGTGGTACTCTTCAGGAACATCAGACAGATCTACAGGGTCTGCCTCATCAAGAGGCACAGTAGGAGATCTTGGAGGCAGAGCAGATCACAGACAGGAGGAATGACATTTAACTGACCAGGATTCGACTCTAGAATTTTCCCAGTCGAGATGAGGATTGAGAGTCTAACCATTTAAAACCTAGAACGATGGAGGGATGTGGTGTGGGGAATACAAAGGAGGAGATAGTTTCTTGGTGATTTCCTGAAGTTACTAGCTGAACAGGTTGAGTCTGATGAGTGATTTTAGCCAGTTCTCCTCCATCTAAAACAGTTACTCTTAAGGTACAAGAACTCAATTTTCTTAATTCCAAGCTGATCTACTTATGTCTGGTCAATTAGATTTTGTTCACAGCCAGAATCAATTAGTATGGAGAGTTCAAGAAAGTTGTGGTTGAACTGAATAGTTGCTGGCAAGGTTAAACAAGGGGACATTGCTAAAGCGGTCTGATCCGTCAGATTCCCCACATCTGACTGACCTGCTCTTTTGGCCGGACTGAACCAGGGGCCAAAGGCTTAACAGGGCAGGCAGCGACAAAATGATTTGAAGCACCACAGTAAAGACATAATCCTCCCTCTCTTCTCCTCTGTTTCTCCTCAGGAGTTAAACAAGTCCGGCCGAGCTGCATGGGTTCAACTTTGGTCGGCTTGTTAACAGAGACTACAGGGAATGATGTCTTGGGCGGCTGAGAAATTCTTCTAGGAACTAACGATCTTTCGTTTCTTTGCTTTCTTCTATCTCTCATGCGGTCATCTAGGCGTGTGGCTAGGGTAATAAATTCATTTAGGGTATCTGGTTCATCCAGGATCTCTAGTTCATCTTTCAATGACTCATTCAATGACTGAAAGTAAGCTGCTTTTAATGCACCGGAGATCCAATCAGATGCTGCTGCTAACGTGCAGAAGTCTATGGAGTGCTCGGAAACTGAACGAGATCCTTGCTTTCAGTCCCATAGCTCACGAGAAACTCGGGTATTGTCGGGATCCTCAGAAAAAGTAAGTTTAAATTCTTCAAGAAACTGCTGAAATGTGCATCCAAAATTTACTGGATCTCTGAATCTACCCTCCGCCCATCTCAAGGCTTTTCCGGTTAATAGTCCAACTATGTATGAAATCTTGGAGCAATCATGGGGAAAAGACTGGGGGGCACAGTTAAACACTAGGGAACATTGCAAGAGAAATCCTCCACAACCCGACTCACCAGAATACTTATCAGGGTTGGGGGAACTGACTTCACTGATAGTACTCGACTGCTGGTTCTCCACCGGGGGGTTTCTTTGAACTGGGGCATCATCTGCTGAAGAGGAAGATGTGTTAGACAGGAGTCTTTGAAGTTGAATATTTATCTGATCCATTTGTTGGGATAGCACATTTTGTTGATTGTGTAAAGTTCTGAGCATATTCTCATGGGACTGGTTTTGGTCTGCTATTGAATTTCTGAGAGCCTCTGCTAGGCCAGTTTGGCCTGAGTGTTCTGTCATGGCGGTGCCTAAGTGTCTGACCCACATGCAGAAAACACTCAGAAAATATCAACAGCAGTTTCTTTTTAGGAAAAAGATTTATTTTCTCAAATTGTTTGAGACTCAAACGGACCCCTCTGGGAAACACAGGATTCGGTGGCTCAGGAGTCAGTGATCCCTTTAAAGAA
This sequence comes from Kryptolebias marmoratus, assembly GCF_001649575.2. Classification (NCBI taxonomy): domain Eukaryota; kingdom Metazoa; phylum Chordata; class Actinopteri; order Cyprinodontiformes; family Rivulidae; genus Kryptolebias; species Kryptolebias marmoratus. Next base: position 556,456 of record NC_051446.1, read on the forward strand.
AGAACTCTGGTTAGATGACTTGGTTTCTGAACTGGTGGTTGGTTTGATAGGAGGTTCAGCTTACAGGTGTTGAGGTGAAGTTCCATCCAGGGAGGGAATTAACGGCTGGCTATGAGGAGATCTGAACTCACAGGAGGCGTCAGAAGATGTCAGAAGAGTAGTGGAGAGCGAACAGGGTTTGATATGTGGTGGTTTTGAAGGTGGAGCAATCAGGCAATGGTTGAATCCAGGCATGAACAAGACACAGACCTCCGAGCTGGAGCCAACTGGGAGCTGGTGACCTAGGAGGAGTCAAAAACACAGGGGATCAAAAGATGCAGCAAGGTTCTAAGCAAGTTTCTGCAACAAGATTTGAAGGGCTTGAAGTACCACATTGGGCTAACATTCAGGCATTGAAAAGACGTCAACAAGCTCCTTATATGCAGCTCCGCTGATGAGACCAAATGGGCTCCAGGTGTTACTGAATAGTTGCCCAGCCGCTCTCCTGAAAGCTCCTGGATGCCCCCTGCTGGACAAAACTCAGAATATGCTCCCAGAACCACAACATTTTTGAAATTCCAAACAGACTTTCAAAGCCCAGATTGGCAGAGACCTGCAGTTCTGGTCAACTTTCTAGAACTTAGTCCCATCTCCACACAGGTTCTCCGAAGCTCAGTCAGACTGTCCATCAAGTTCTTGGTCACCTCTCTCACTACAGTTCTGTCTTGATTGATCAGTAACTGACTCCGGAAGAGTCCTGGTTGTGCCAAACTGTTTTCATTTGAGAATCGTGGAGTCCGCTAAGCTCTGAGGAACCTTTAGTGCAGCAGAAATGTTTTTGTAGCCTTCCTCGGGTCTGTGAGTTGAAACAATTCTGTCTCTGTGCTCTGCAGGCAGTGCCTTTGACCTCATGGTTCAGTTTTTGCGCTGACTGTCAGCTAGGAGGCCTTCTATAGAGAAGTGTGTGCTTTTCTAAATCATGTCCAATCAGTTGAATTTACCATAGATAGACTCCAGTCAACCTATAGAAACATTTCAGCAGTGATCAAGAGAAATGTGAGGAACCTGAGCTAAATTTCAAGTGTTGAAGCAAAAGGTCTGAATACTTATGAGATATTTTGTTTTTTTTCTTTTTAATACATTTGCCAAAATATTTTAAAATCTAATTTCACCTTGCTGTTATGGGATACTGAGTATAGATTGAAGGGGAAAAAATAATGTAAACAAAAAGTAAAGAAGGTCTGAAAACCTCCTGAACCCACTGTAAATCAATGTCTGCATTTTTATTTTCCACAGTGAGCCGATTGTCAGAGGCAGGAAACTGTCTTATCATCCATTAAATTAAACTTTAATTAAGACAGGTGGTGAAACCACAGTCATTGTCCCGGTACAGTCCATCGGTCTTTGTCTCATGGAGATCACAGAACAAGAGCCAAACAGTCTCCACATTCCTCTTGAGGTCGCTTTCATCTGGGACCAAGAGTTCAGATGAGGCCCCATTTTCACAATGGATTTTAGGAGAACAATGAAACAACACAAACAAACCCAGAAACGCACAGAGAATTAGTTTTCTTTCTTGCTTTTGCATTCCTCATTTTTTATTTTCTCTACACACTTAATCTTTGTGTAATTGATCCATGTGTCAACAAACATTTAACCAACTAACTTAAACAAATGAAGAATGTTTCAGCCTTGGGGTATTTCTTGAGATTTTTGCTTAAGAAATATTAATGTGTAAGCAGATGTCTGATAAAGAGTGTGGATATGATAAAGTACTTAAAAAAACTCAAATATAAAAGTCCTTTACTTTAAAATGAGTGACTGAACACCAACAGGTTGTATTTGTTTGACAGGACAGTATCTAGGAACCGTAGCTTTTATACAGGCATTATTTGTGGTGAGAAACAGCCTCATTTGCTGAGTAGGAACACATTTTCACAGCTCAGCACATCTGATACATGCAAATCTTTGAAAGTCTTTTTTTTTTTTTTTTTTTTTTTTTTCAATTTTTTCAACTTTACTTGTATATTAAAAATATTTAATGCCAGTTGTGAAAAATAACTACATAATATCTGATTAGGTTTAGGTTATCTTGAGGGTGAGTGTTACGGTCCGCATAGGACCCACAACATAAGGAGTCCAGACCAAGTTACAAATAACAAAAATGTTTTATTTTACCCAAGTCTGGACACAGTGGTACAGGGAATCGTGGCAAAATAAACAAAAGTGTGGGAGCGCTCACGAACCAGCCAGCAGTTGACCGTCGGATTCGGGCTGCTCCCCTCACCCTGCCTCACAGGATCACAAGCCCTACAAACAAAAACCGGAAACCCCAGCTTAGCCTACGATTCCCCGACCAAACAACACAAACAGGTCATCAACCAACAAAAGGTGGCATCAATCAGGAGGAGCGGGAGCGAGGCTCAGAGTTCCACAAACACAGGGCACTCATCCGAACCTCCTCCCCCTGGTGGGTGGGGCTTGAGCCTTTTAAACCCTTTCCAGCCAATCAACTGCAAGAAAACAACCATTAAACAGGCACTCATTCACATCAAATGACAGGGAACGTCACACCTCCACTCTTAAATGCTGCATTGTGATTTCAATGCACCATGCAGCATCAATAGTAGAAATGGGACAATGTGTCAGCTAAGATGTTATCCTTACCTTTTATGTGTTTCACCTCCAAATAGAAAGACTGAAGGTAAAGGGCCCATCGCATCAGCCGTCGGTTGGAATTACGCATTTGCTGAATAAAGACGAGCGGGTTATGGTCAGTATACACCACAATTGGGCTACTAGAGGAGCCCACATAAACCTCGAAGTGTTTTAACGCCATAACCAGCGCCAGTGCCTCTTTCTCTATCGTAGAGTACACCTTCTGGTGTCTATTAAATTTCTTTGAGAAATAGCACACAGGATGTTCGATCCCATCTGGACCGTCCTGCAAGAGAACCGTGCCAGGTCCTGTGTCACTGGCATCCACCGCCAGTTTAAAGGGCACAGTATACGCTGGTGCGGCAAGAACAGGGGCATTACTCAAGAGCGCTTTAACACACTCAAATGCATGTTGACACTCCAATGACCAAATGAATGGAACTTTTGGACTCATCAACTCTGTTTCCGGAGGCTATTCCCTTGCGCAAAATAACTGCGCCGTCAGTTGTGAATGCATTGTCAGTGTCATAACTCAAACTGACGTCAGTCGGAAGTGAAGCGTAGGTCTCCTGAGCTTTACCCGTAAACACGCACTGCAGTAATAATGGCCAAAATTGTTTTGGCCATTGTAATGATGTAGCCACTCTTTCGAAAAGAACAAAATATTTGTCCACATCCTTTTCTGAAAAGGGTGGTATCAAACGGACGCATTTACTCATATCAAAGGTAGGCGAACCCCAAGGAGCAGTAGAACCGCTCAACTCAAGCTCTTTCAAACGAACTTCTTTTTTTGCTTCAGTCTCCAATTTACGCAGTTCAAACTCATGATCCAATTCCCGTTCCCTGAGAGCCAAATGACAGAGTTCAAGCTGCAACTCCAACTCACGAAGAACGGAAGAAGCCTTTTCAGTCCCAGCACTCCGACTCTGTTCGGGACTAATCTGGACATCAGGGCTCAGATCAGCGTCAGAGTTGATTTGAGGAGCAACATTAGAACTGGTTTGAGAAAGAACACCAGCATCAATTAAAGCAGAGACAATCTCAGATTTAATCTCTGCCTTTTTCAACTGCCTAGACACAGAGATAGAAAACTCAGCAGCAATTAACAACAGCTGTTCCTTTGTGCAGCAATCAATTTGCTCAAAAGTTGGATTTTCCGAAAACTCTGTCACATTAAACTCCATTTTATTTTTCCAGAAATTACAACGAAACTAAAACAAAATGCTCCAAGATGCCAACTCACAAAATACCATTAAATACAGGGAAAATCTGCTCTAACGTTTAAATTACGACGTCCCAAAACGTCTCAACAAACAAAACAGGCTTTCAAGTCGGACGAGCCCCCAATATGTTACGGTCCGCATAGGACCCACAACATAAGGAGTCCAGACCAAGTTACAAATAACAAAAATGTTTTATTTTACCCAAGTCTGGACACAACAGGTCATCAACCAACAAAAGGTGGCATCAATCAGGAGGAGCGGGAGCGAGGCTCAGAGTTCCACAAACACAGGGCACTCATCCGAACCTCCTGCCCCTGGTGGGTGGGGCTTGAGCCTTTTAAACCCTTTCCAGCCAATCAACTGCAAGAAAACACAACCATTAAACAGGCACTCATTCACATCAAATGACAGGGCACGTCACAGTGAGTATGTTACTTTTCAGAAATGTACAAGTAAATACTGTTGACTAGCTAGCTTCTGACATATTCTAGTTTAGTTAGCAATATATATATATATATATATATATATATATGTGGGTGTGTGGGTGTGTATAGTATATTGATGTGCATCTGACATCCAGAGTAATCTGCTTGCAGATTTGCTGCTGAGATGATGATAGAGATGCTGCAGGGAGAACCAAATGATGAAGATGAGGAGACAGCTTGTCCTGATTGAGAATTTTGATGATGATTATGACTCAAGATATTTGCTGCAGGGTCGAGCTGGAGTTGTGGGTATGTCTGGGAATCTGGCTGTCCTACATGAATAAGACTTGTCTGATGAGGAAGCTCAGACCCAGTCCAGTAGACTGAGTAAAAACAGATCATTACTGGAATGACAAGAAGCTATAAGATTCGGAGGAGCTGCCCAGAACATACACCTGGATCAACAGCTGTTTCACTAAAAGATGCCGGGGATATAGTCACGAGTTACACCATTACTAAGGAGGTTCTTATATGTACCAACGTAGAGGGATGAAGAACAGTCACAGCAAAAAGAAAGAGTTGAGAAGCACTGAGAAGAAGAATTTATTGGTTTTATCCTCCTTAAAGAGGGGGAGAAAACCCTACATCTTTCCATTGCCTCAATGGGAAGATGTGGGTAAAAATACAACATGAACTAACTAGCCACAGGAGGTCCTCAGACAGGAGGGTGCACGATCTGCCCCAGACAGAAAAGGCAGCAGTTCATGTTTCCAGTGGCAAATTTGTGCTCCAGTGATGCGATCAGTTGTCTTTTATTTGGTCACATTTCATTATTTTACAGTAATTACTCTACGGATACAGTACAGTTCAACAGGCCTGTTATCTGTTATCAGAGGTATGTGTATGTGTGACAGATTGACAAATAAATATGTTGCACATATTCACTGCTGAAGTAATTATTTAAACAAACTATTATCATATTATAAAGGTTTTTCATTTTAAATCACATTCAGATGAATGGGTCATTTTGACCCATGTGTGTAAACCAAATGTAGTAGGCTAATACAAAAATTATTTTTTAATAAAATATGAAAAGATAAATGGAAATAGGATTCTTGGAATATTAAGTCATAAAATAAATTAATTAAAAAAAGAGAAAGAGAGAGAGAGAGAGAGAGAGAGAGAGAGAGAAGAAGAATCTCAGCCAGCATTAAACAATGTGGGTCATTTCTGACCCATGTTGCGCATTAGAAGAGTGTGTGTATATGTTGTGCATATGAAGGTAAAGAAACTTTTGGACAACTGTGACTGCAAGTAAGATTTTTGCAGAAGTTAAACCCAGAACTTCTAATTATATAAAACAGTTTTATTTTGACAATTTGTCTCTTTTGCCAATGTTGCCAGCAAACCGTTTCAGTGAGAATAAACATCCTCAACAAATTTCTGTCTTGCAGTTCCAGGATGGTGTGTGGGCCCTGAGTGCCACCATCTGTGACGGCCTGATGACCATGGATGTGATGCTGTGCACAGCCTCCATCTTCAACCTCTGCGCCATCAGCATCGACAGGTCAGTGTTCACCAGAGCAGGTGCACCTGAAGATAAGCCAACACCACAAAAGAAAACTAAACAAGTGAACAAAATGTAAAAAGCAATAAGAACTAAAAACATGTGCTGCATATGTATATGTTTTTTTTTTGTCCCAATTATGGCTTTATGAGCATACCATAAAGTCACTTGAACTAACCTCTGAAAAATGGAAATAAGGACTTAGATGTAAAGTTCACAGAAATCAGACCTGCATTTTATCTGACACAAAATTAGTACAAGATCCCCAGAACGAGGCATCATTTTTCAATAGTTTTTAAGAAAAAAAAAACATGTAAGAAAGAATCATTTTGAACCTTAACTGTGGGTGGCAGTGGCTCAGGAAGTAGGAGTTTGTCCTGTAACCGGAGGGTTGTAGGTTCTGTCTGTCTCAGCTGTTGTCTTTGGGTAAGACACTTCACCTACCTTGCCTACTGGTGGTGATCAGAGGGCTCATTGATGCTGGTGTAATGGCAGCCTCACTTTCTGTCAGCCTGCCCCAGGTTGGCTGTGGCTACAATGTAGCTTACCACAATCAGAATGGGTGAATGAATGATTGTAGTGTGAAGAGGTTTGGGGTCCTTGGACTAGATAAAGTGCTATACAAGTGTAAGCCATTTATCATTTAACTAGGGGGCTAACTTTGGGAAAAGGAGTAAGTGTTTTGTTTTTCTTTGTTATTTTTTTGTTCTACATGTTGTTAAGCTGGCATAAATACCTCTGTGGGTTTCCAGTGTCTATCTGTGCAGTGCATCTTAGAGACTTTCTCCATCACACATTTCTGCAGTGAAAATTCTTTCTTTTCTATTCATGCAGTTTTTTTTTGTTTTGTTTTGTTTTTTGTTAGTGAACTATTTCTGTATTTCATTCACCTCAGAACTTGGATGAGAATGAGGTTACATTCAGTTTAAATGTGTTCCAGTTTCAAATGTGTTCAGAAAATCAGTGGGATTGTTGTGCTCAGTAACCAGGCTATTTGCCAATATCAATATAAATTGATGAATTTCTCTCCTGTTCAACATTGTAACATTTTTCCCAATAGAGGTAGTTCAGTCATATGTGTGCAAATTATTTAATGAGATACAAAGCAACAGAGGTGAAACAAGTCACTCCAGCTATCACAGGCACGAGGCAGACATATTGAATTTAGAGGTTGGAGTTGGTCACAAATCTCTGACTTTCTGAAATGAAATTCCATCCTTAGGAGACCTACCAGTCGATGTTTCCAACTTTCTAATTTTGATGACAAATACAATTAGATCTACCTTTTTAAAATTTTGTGTGGTTGTTAGGTGGATTATAGCAACACAGTGAGCATCATGTTCATTGATCACACACAGCTTGAGACTCATGAGGATATTTATGATAAGATAAGATAAGATAAGATATTCCTTTATTAATCCCGCAGCGGGGAAATTTGCATTGTTACAGCACAGAGGACAGAACAGAACTAATATACAAAAAATACAAGTGAATATAAAAAATACTGAAACAGTATAGTAGAAAAATAAGTAAATTCCGATTGTATATGTTAGGGTAAGCAGATAAATGATGTTACACATAGACTAAAGTAAATAAATAATTGCACATAGTATATGATAGGCAAGTTATGTTATACATGGTGAATTTTGATAATGCACACAGTTGAACACCATACCAGTGATAAGTAAGTAAAGCGAACAGGTTTATTGCCTATAGTAGAGAGTAGTGAACTACTGAGAGCAGCGGGTGTTGTACAGTCTGACGGCAGCCGGAAGGAAATACCTGCGGTATCTTTCCTTCACACACTTAGGGTGCTGCAGCCGGGCACTAAAGGAGCTGCTCAGTTATGTCAGAGAGTGGTGCATGGGATGGGACAGGTACTCCAGCATGCTGAAGCTTAGTCCTCATTCTCCTATCTGCCACCACCTCCACTAGGTCAACATGACACCCCAGGACAGAGCTCGATTTCCTGAGGATCTTGTTCAGCCTCCCCCTGTCAGCAGTGGAGTTACTGCTGCCCCAACAGACCACTCCATAAAAGATGGCTGATGCCACCACAGCATCAAAGAAAGCCTTGAGAAGAGCCCCCCGCACACCGAAGGACGTGAGTCTCTTCAGGAGATGTAGTCTGCTCAGTCCTTTCCTGTAGAGGGCAGCTGTGTGGTCAGTCCAATCCAGCCTGTTGTTAAGGTGAACACCCAGGTACTTGTAGAACCTCACAATCTCAATGTCAATTCCCTGAATGTTCACTGGCACAGGGGAGTGTTATATGCCTCCTTGGCATTGGCAAAAAACAGATCCAGTATTTTATTTTCTCTGGTATGGCAGGTGACATACTGGGTGAAGATAGACAGCACTGAGGATGGAGAAGAATGGTTAAAATCCCCAGAGATCAAAAGGAGGGCCTGTGGGTGCTGGATCTGGATCATGCTCACAGCTGAATATAGGACGTCACAGGCGGCGTCAGCAGAGGGAGGGGCGTTCGCAGCTATCACGATAGCATGTGAGAATTCCCGTGGTAAATAGTAAGGTCTCATGCTAACGGTTAACAGTTCAATATCTTCACAACAAATTTGTTCTTTAACAGTGATGTGCCCAGAATTACACTATCTGTTATTCACAAATATTGCCAGTCCTCCTCCTTTCCTCTTGCCACTCCCCGCTGTCCTGTCCGCCC
>NC_051446.1:565506-586651 GCF_001649575.2 Kryptolebias marmoratus
AAGTGATTAACAACGGAAGACCAACGCCGGAGCTGAAAGATTTGCTTCAAACTTCCGGTCAGAAGGTAACTCGCTCCTTCCAAACGGAGTGGTACTCCCGAAAAGACTGGCTGTGTGGCTGTCCTTCGAAAAACCGCCTTTACTGCTGGTCGACTGTACAAAATTTAATGAGATGTCAAAACATTTTGATGACACCAAACTGCAGAGCCTGTCAAAATATGCAAAGTTTTTTGACTTTGTCAGACTAAAGGCTGATCTAATTGGACTGTACAGCTCACAAACGGTGAGGAATGAATGCAAATCTCGTGGACAGCTTCTCAGCTTTTTGGCCCAGAAGGATCTTCTACAGACTGTTCCTGAGGCAACAAAGTTACTCCAGCTGGTGCTCACTGTTCCAGCCACAACAGCATCCGTGGAAAGGTCATTCTCTGCGCTGAAAAGACTGAAAACATACAGTCGGAACCGGACCGATTCAGGACGACTTTCCTCCCTGGCCATCATCTCCATTGAGGCGGAGAGACTTTTAAAACTAAAGGAAAATAAGGAGGACTTTTACAACAAAGTAACGGAGGTTTTTGTGGCGAAAGATAGGCGCATGGACTTCATTTACAAATAAAGGTAAGACCACAAATAGTTTTCATTTCAATCTTATAAAAAAATGAGATTAGACTAAGAAAAATACTATAGAATATTTAAAAACTAAATTTTGGCCTTAAATAAAATATTCTTTGTTTTTCTTTCCATGCTGTTCATTGAGCAATCTGTATTAAATTGATTTTTGTATCAGAATTAAAAGCTTTTAAAAACAACAGAATATTTCACTAAAGGTCAAAATTGAAATCTGTCTTTTTATACACCACTCTATACACTCATTTGTGTTGTATGAATTGTATAACTGCGACTGCCAACACACGGAGGGTGCAGAGCAAATGCTGCTTTCTATCGCTGCTGTAATTGTAATGTTTTTTCTTATGTTTACGTACCTTTTAATATGTACCTTACGTGTGTGTGAGAGAGAGAGTGTATGTGTGTGTGTGTGTATGTGTGCGTGCGTAGAACGCTGATAAGATACGAACTAACCAGTAGCCAATTGAATGAGCTACCCTTTTGGGTTTATATATTTGTAAATCTGACTCTAAAGTAGTCAGTGCCTCACCAACCATGAACCTCACCGCACGTCACTGCTCCCCACTGTCCTGTTCGCCCGAATGAGATGAAAGCCCTCCAGGGAGACGAGCATGATGATGGATTCTCTTTGTGGATTGATGTGAACTTAACAAAAAAACTTGAGTGAAACAAGAACAGCTTTTGTCAAATCAGGGTTGTTTCATTTATTGTCTATAAATGGATTTCAGCTGACTCTTATATACACAGTCTGGAAGCATACAAAACCTCACTATGACCCCCCCCCACAAAAAAAAAAAAAACACAAACAAACAAACAAACAAAAAACAATGCTTATCCTAATTTATGCTAATACCAGTTAATGGAACATTATGGGTGAACACTAAATGTATGAAATTTAGGGATGCACTGATACCACATTTTTTCAAACAAAGTTCAAGTACTTATATTTATTGCAAAAAAAACCTAAGGATGTCCCCTTGGGGACATTTTTGAAAATGGAGCTGTTTTTAGTTGATATTTTTTCTGTAGTCATCAGAAGTTGACAGCAAGCGACCAAAGGCACAAGACATTTGTAGAGCTTTAAGCTCTCCAGTGATGAGTTATCAGTAAGATAGTTAAAACATTAGCATCAACTTTCAGTAAACAGAGCACAAGAAATGGTTGAAATGGAGTGACCTCTTTCACCATCACTGCATAGAAATGGTTATCAGCACTTATTTTCCATGACAATACTGAGGTCTGATAAATGCTGTCTGCTGCTATTAATTAATTCTTTGAACTCAGTGTAGTGTTGTTGTTTTTTAGATATTTTATCAAATTACTTGTGTTGAAAGTGCTAGATATCATCCCTCCTCTTGACAGCTTTGCTGAGCAGAATTTGCAGTCCACTTTGTCACCATTGTTGACATTAAAATACCTCCACATTGCTGCTCCTCTACCTCCTGACTACTCAACTCAGAGGTCAATGTCACGCTGCTGTGAAGTGGTTTTGGTACTGTGGAATCTGAACACTTTTAGAAGTATGAGTACGAGTACACGAACATAATATCAGACCTTTACCCAGTACTGGTAGTGGTGCATCCCTTATCAAAATACTTTAAAACAGCATCCCTTTTACAAAAAGTCTTGATTTTTTTCTGAATGTAGCTCAATAACAACATATGCTAGAGAGCTCTATTTTTTTACATGCCACTTTTTTAACCTTTAATTAAAAATAAAAACACAAGTACCAACTTCATAAACTTTAAAAATGTAATCCAGACAAAACTAAATTAAGCCTGTTTTTAGTTGGAACAGAAACACTGGTAAGAAAGAAAAAGAAAAAGGAAAGAGGCCCAGAGTTCTCAAGCTGCACTTTAAAGGGCCCAATCAGCCCGGGACACAAATCTGCATTTTGGAACAACTAAAAGCTGCTGATCCAATTACCTTAAAGTGTGACCAGGGACAAAAGAGTTCAGCATGCCATCAGTAGAGTTTGTGGTAAAGCATTCCAGCATTTCAATGTGAACAGAAAGCTTCTATAATTGATCATTCATAATTTATCAATTTATTAATACCAGAATAACTGACATAAATGTTCCCATTAATGTGTATCAGCTTCTCTGGCCTAAGCATCATATTAGTACCAAGTGCTCTAGAGCTTACTTGTACTCATCACTGTTACTTGTACTTGTAACAGTGCAGTCTTGAGGGATAATAAATGTTTAAGAAGCCTTCTCAAAGTGACTGAAAAAAACCCCCACCTTTGTTAAAAGTGTAATTTGGAAAAAGCTTGCTTTTTTGATTAAACATCTTGACACAGAAAAAATACAAAATAAAGTAACACCTAAATTAAGCAATACAAAAGTTTGGATCTTTTGAAGCTGTTTTTCTTTGGGAAATGTTAAAAATAAATATGATGTTACCTGTTGTAGATAGCTCTTTAAAAGGTCTTAGTTTAAAGAAAAAGTTTAAATCTGACCGGATTGACGAGGTAACAGCTAGTCCAAACCAGGCCAATACCAAAGTGGATTGCTGCTGCTCTAAAACAACTCCAACCTCCAAAATTTCTCTGTCAATTTTAAATTACATGGTTATTTATTTTATTACGTGTATATATTTACAAGTGGAAAGAGCAGTGTAAAGGTTTATAAAGTAGCATTTGCATGAAAATTGAGCTGTTTTAGATAGCTATGTAGTTTGGTCAGAATTAAACTCTTATGTCTCTAAACTGAGGTCATTCAAATATTTATCTACAACAGGTCAGATAGTTTTTGTTCATGACCTTTTCCCACTTTAAAATATCTGAACTATTCCTTAAAGGCAGACTGCCTTTAAAAGTTTATCAGTTGTAGATGTATATCCAATGATTACTTTTTGAAATGTTTACTAAAATTTGTCCAGTGGTCAAGGAGATATTTTGCTAATGGAGAAACAAGATTGTCTCCAACAGTTAATACTAAAGATTTAAACAAAGATTTTACAGAATGAATAACACTTAGAGTATGTGTTGGGAATAACTGTCCACTACGACTACACCAAATTTTAAGTTCAGTATCTGTAAAATTGACTGAATTAGAGACGTTTTTTTTCCAAGCTCAGTTACTGTAGCTGTGACAACCATCTGGAATTGGATTGCTTTAAAAGTTAATCAGTTGTAGATGTACATCCAATGATTACTTTTCGAAGGTGTTATTGAAATCTGTCCAGTAGTTTACGAGATATTTTGCTAACACACAGACACTAGCAAAAACATTATGACCTGCCTTTGTGTGGCAAGCGATAAAAATGAGAGCTGATTTAATTATGGTGAATTTCCACCAGCTTTACTGAAGAATATGATTCAGATTCTGCACCCAAACTTTCAAAATCTTGTTGAAATTTTGAAGAAAAAGTTGTGTGGTCGATTTAAACATGTAGACCAAAGTTCAGTCATACCACTGAGCGAGTCCTTGGTCCCATGTCAGGGTCGTTCAAGTACATCAAGCTGATAAGTCAAAGCAAAAACACAAAGCAATTTGTCACAGAGACAGTGGACATCATCTGTGATCAATATGAGGATCTTCAGAGTTGAGCAGTTAGCAGGCTGATGTAGAAAAATTACTGTGACCTTTTGTTTGTTTCCTCTAAAAGCTCTAAATGGGGGTGGGGGGCGGGGGGCATCCAAGGAGCCAGAAGAGACAGAACAATATAAAGCCTTCAGTGGAGAATGAGTCTGCTTCTCTTTGTGCTTTTCAGTTTCACTCAGAGATAATCTAAGCTCCTGGTTGATACTGAGGATAAAAATGAGAGCTGAAAACCTCCAATCAGACATGCCATGTCTTGGAAATATAATTATATTACAGACAGATGGGGAGCAACCAGACTAACATGCAATGATAGTAATGACCTGAAGTTTTTTTTTAGATACATAAGTGGATGACAGAATCTGAATAATTCAAGAGATCGAGCAGGAAACAAGACTTGAAGGCCTCCGGAGAGCTGCTGCTAAGGAGGGAATTCTTCTGGTCTGTCTGGTGAATCACAGAAAACTGACATGAGACATGCTGTGAAGATAGCTTGAAAGTCTTAAAAAAGGCAGATAAAGCAGATGTTGGTACAAAATAATGCTTGTTCCTCGTACCTATCTGTGTAAAGTAACAGTGATGTCATGTATCCATGTTTCCTGAAAATTTTATCCAAATCTGTTCATTAGTTTTTATGTGATCTTACTAACAGACAGACAAATAAACAAACAGACACAAACTAAAAACATAACTTATTTGGTGGAGGAAACAAAAGGGTCACATGTAGGAGCAGAGACAGGTTTTTAACAAAGGGGTACCTGTGGCCTTGACCTTTGACCCCATAAACCTTGAAATCAACAGACATCATCGTTGACCCATGAGGTGTCCAGTTGTGCAGTTTGACATTCTTACATTAAGTAAAGTCAAGTCAAGTCAAATTTATTTATATAGCACTTTTCAGCATCAAAACGATATAAAGTGCTTTACAACATGTGAACACAGAAGAACAAAGTCAAAACACAAGAGGATCTGAACTAGCATATGAGGGCAAGCTAACTAGCTTGCTACAGTCATTGTAAGTCCCATGTACAACGCTGTAAAAGCTGCAAGTGATCGCTTTTATGTAAAAAACATATGTATGCTGCCTGTGTTTCAAATGGCTATCTTGTTGGAAAATTATCACTGCAATGGACTGGCCATTCATCCAAGATGCTCTAATGCTGCACTTGTGCAATAGTTTTAAAGTACCCTCCCCCCCCCAGTCATTTTATTTATTTATTAACCTTTATTTAACCAGGAAAATCCCATTGAGATCTTTTTCAAGGGAGGCCTGGGCCTGAAGGCAGCCTAACATGCATGTTTTTAGACTGTGGGAGGAAACCCGGAGTGACTGGAGAAAACCCACACAAACACGAGGAGGACATGCAAAATCTACACAGAAAGACCCCACTGGGGTTTGAACCTAAGACCTTTCTGCTGTGAAGCAACAGTGCTAACCACTAAACCATTATGCTGTCAAATAACTGATGGGTTATACTGACAAAAATGTTTCTTAGAATCTGCTGCAAAAGCCAAACTACTTATTACATGCAAAATCCAGACTGTAAAAAGTAAAAAACTATAAACAAGTTTTACATTCATGACATAAAAAGTTGGCATGGGGTCCCACACATCATACACTCATCACCTGGACAAACATGATCAGCACCACCTAGGAACACCTGACTGAAGACATTTTGTGCTATCTCCTCACTCTGCAAGACAGTTGCAGGGGTCTCGTAGCCTCACTTGGACCCATTGCAGCACATCTGCAGCCTGTATATATAAATAAATAAATAAATGTACACATACAGTTGAGTTATGTAAATACTCCTACTGTTATACTTCAAGTATTTTTGAAAGTGAGTACTTTTATACTACTTAAATGGACATTATGATAGTTTTCATTGTTGTAAATAGTTGTCAATTTGTTCTTTAACCCAAGTAAAGAAAAGGTACTTCCTCCACCACTGCTAAAAACTATGTGATTTTAAACATGTTTATTGTTTCTTACTGGTATACATGTTGCTGGGTTGTGCTGGACACTGCCGGTGTCAAAGCAGATGCTAAAATTGCAACATGTAAAAAAATAAAATAAAAATTGATGTTGACATGCTGACTTCACGTTTTGCTCTCAAAAACAATTTAGGACAGCAACAGAGCGTGAAGTTAGCATGGGTGGCTAACTAGCTATCTTGTCTGTGTGCAGGAGACAACAGTGTTGCTTTCAAAATATCCATGTTCAAAACGACATTACCACCAATGAATAAATAAGTGAAATAAAAACAAAACACTCACCATCCTCTGGTTGCTGCAAGGGTTGCTGTTTCCACAAGTTGTGTGAGGAGGTGTAGTCAGGAAGCCAGTGAGGCTCTGCAGGACTGCTTTGATGCCATTGACTGGGATCTTTTCTGCCTGCCACATGGGAATGACATCAGTGCAATAACCAACTGTATAATAGACAACATTAACTTCTGTGAGGACACCATCATCCCAACCCAGATTGTTCACTGCATCTCCAATGACAAGCCTTGGATCACCAGTGACCTGGAGGTCATGCTGAATGAGAAGTAGAGGGTTTTTAGATCTGTTGACAAAGACAAGTTGAGGAGGATACAGCAAGAACTAAAGGTAGGGCTAAGGAGGTGCAAATAAATCCACAAACAAAAGCTGGAAAATAAACTCCAGCAAAACAACAACAAAGAGGTTAGGTGGGCATGAAGATCACTGGCTTCAACTCTAACAACCATCAGCAGGTTAGGAGACAACTGGAGAAAACACACCTGGGAAAGGCTATAGGTGCCGATCTTATGAAAAATTGCGCTTTTCAGCTGTCCTGTATCCTGCATCACATCTTCAACACATGTCTACTGCAAGAAAAACCTGCTTGCAAATTTTGGAAAATAATCCTGCCTAGTGCCAGAATCAAAGAAAGTCTCTATATTTCTCTGTTGTGGACAATTCGTCCCATTTCTTTCATGACACCCTTCAAAGACAGCGAAGCTCCTTTTTCAACAAACTCACTCAGCTCTACTCCCACAGAGAATGCTTCAGGAAATCATTCCTGCCATTTTAAGTTTTACTTAATAACAGCTCATCTCTGTCTAACAGATGGACACCAGTAAACCTATACCTGCATACAACTGTTGTACAAATGTTATTATGTACAGTATACTCCACCATCATCGTACAGCGCTACTGTAAATTTATCAAGTCTGTGCACTACCATCATTGCACTACCTCTGCCATAATTCTTACTCTTGGTTTGAGGTTTGAGGTTTTTATTTATTATTTTTATTATGATTGTGATATTATGATTGTTGACCAAATGTATTTTTCACATGCAGAACATGACTGCACGATTCTTGAAATGTAATGGACTATGATGTACTGCAGTCCCAGCAGTTTTTTTGCATTATTATTGCTCTCACTGATATTGCATCGTCATTACTTTCTTTAATATTTCGACTATTACATTATCATACTGTGATCTCGAGAATGACTAAGTTGAAAAAAAAAAAAGAAAATAGTTGAATTTACTATTTATTTTTCTAATCTTTGGCATACTTACAAGCTTTTATAGTTTGTCAGTTGCAGCAGTCTTTAAATAAAATCTGAATGAGAGATACAGCTTAAAGCTGACTGGTCATGACCACAGATTTCTCTGACTTGTTGCAGGTTCATCGCCGTATTGATTCCTCTCAACTACAACAGGAAGCATGTGGACCTGCGTCAGACGGTTCTGCTGTCAGCAACTTGGATTCTGGCTCTGGCCGTGGCATCACCCATCATGTTTGGCATCAATAACGTACCGGGACGTGACCCCAGTGAGTGTAAACTGGAAAACAACGATTATGTCCTCTATTCGTCTGTGTGCTCCTTCTTCATCCCCTGCCCCATTATGCTGCTGCTGTACTGTGGGATGTTCCGTGGACTTCACCGCTGGGAGGAGACCCGCAAAGCCAAACTGAAGAGCAGCATCCAGGCCTGCCGCAAACTGCAAGAGGCTGCAGCATCACTGACTCCTCTAGCCTCACTACCGCCACCTCTGCCCCCTATTATAGAGCGTGAACTGACAGATATACCAGACGAGCCGTCCACCATACCATCAACGGAGCCTCCGCACCACTCAGAGTGCAAGCACAGCCCTATACCGATGGTGAGCTTTGCAGAGATCAAATTCAACCCCAATCCTAACAGAAGGAAGAGAGCAAAGATCAATAGCAGGGAGAGGAAAGCTATGAAGGTGCTTCCTGTTGTCGTTGGTGAGTTTGTTTCCTGTGCTAAAGCAAAAATCCAAAATCTCATAGCTTTTTGTTATGAAAACAGACATTTTATCAAGTGAAGTATTTCAATTACACTTTTAGAACTGTTGGTCAGAGACCAGACAAACTAAGAAATCTGAGAGAAGTCTTTGAATCACAGACTGGTTATATTATAGACCAACAGTCCCCACCTACTCTTGTTTGGATTTGAAGCCAGCAAGACCTGGTTTATGGGATTTGTCATGTAGTGGTTTGGAAGCAGAGTCTGTGCACTAGTGATGTGGGGTTTTAAGCCCTGCCTACACCCTCACACACAATCATGGTGTCAAATAATCTGTCTTTTAAGTATTTAAAAAAATTAATTTACCAAATAATAAATGGCAATGCTCTATTTGTTTAGTTGGATGGGGTGGTCTTAAAACTGTGGGATTTGCAAAGAAGCTTGATCCCATTCCAGATTCAACTTCTGGGTTCCTGTCGGAGGTTTAGATATAAAATCAGTCTATGGTTTGACTCCAACCTTCAAAAGATTAAAGTTCTAAATATGTGAGAGCTTTTCGTTGTTTCATTGCTCCAGTGCTGCTTAACACATTGAACAAGGCTGAAAATGAACTTCAAAAGGCTTGCCCTTCAAAGAGGAAGGTGCAGTTTGTAGTTTAAAGTACATTAAGGCCCATTTTGAGCACTGCTTGTTGATGATAAGAAAAAACAAACAAACAACTTGAGGAACAACATGACCACAGGTTTACTTTACTGCACCATAGAGCTACTTGATGAAATTAATTTTAATAACTTTACAGCCATAATAGCTGTCAAAATACATATTTTTTTAATATTCTTGATTTGATTGTTTTGTGTATCATCTATGGTAAAAATAACCACTAAATATGCATTATTCACTACCAAAAGTCTACCTCATAGTTTGTAATAAATGACTGAAATCAGTTCATATTTTGTTGCAAACAAGTCATTTGTTTACATTTGGACATTGATGAGTCCCCTTCAGGCAGTCTGATTGTAACTGATTGCCAAATGTAGTTGTAAACAAAGGCAAGAAATATTTTCAGTTTTCTAATGCAGTTTTTACAAAACCTCTGTTAAGTTTTAGTTACAATAACACCCAAAGAATTAATTATGATGTAGAAATTATGTTAGAAGCATAAAAATTCAAATCAAAACATAGGGTTTGATTCACAATATGGGTATTTTGACAGAAAATCAAATTTAGAAATGTCTGTCATTTTGCCACACTTTGCTTGAAATGAAGAAAAAGACATAAGCACTGTCAGTTTGCAGCATGGAAACTCTCACCAAGGTATTCACACGAAGAGTGCTGGAACAGATGATGACAGAAACCTGAGCTCCTCTCTGCCACCTTTAATTCCTGTTCCAGGGCCCGTATTCTTCAGTCAGAAAGAGTTAGTCTATTAATAGCTGTGCAAGTGCTTTCCCTTCGAACAGAGCAGCTAATCCCAGAACCTTCATAATCTGAAATCCAATTATTACATGGGGTCTGGTCAGACTGGCCTTCAGGTGTGCAGTTTTGCAATGAATCCGTTTCATACCTGGGAGTTTAAGGGCAAAAAATTAAGTAAACAAAACAAGATTTTGTAGGTTATTTTGTTTAGATTCCCTAAATTTTGTTTCAAAAAGTGTTTTAAAGAGCAGTCTAAACCTTATTGCCACATTTTTTTAAATATAGTTTATACAACTCTAATTCTGAAAAACTTGGAACATTGTGTAAAATATAATAAACAAAATGCAATGATCTGTAAATCCAATAAATCCATATTTTGTTTACAATGGAACACAGTAAACATATCAAATGTTAAAACTAAGAAATTGTACTAGTTTTAGGAAACAAATAGCGGAATTATGAGTTTAATTATGAGACTCTCTCCACTTCAGTACAGAGAAATTTCTAAAGAATTTAGAGAGAGAAGACAGTAGTGTTTCTGGATGGTGTTCACATATTGCTTATTTTTGTATGAAAGATCTTTCAGCAGCATTTGAAGATAGTACAGTAAACAGTGTGTACAGACAATGATTTGTGGAAGTGTTTCTGAGTCAATGCAGTGATGTTCATAACAGAATCAGACCTGTTTTTAATGTAGTGGCCCCTGAGGGTCCGAAGATCACAAACATTCAGTACTGACTTTCAGCCTCCCTCTGAGATCAGAGATTTCTCCAGATTCTTGAAATCTATTGATAATATTATGAAATGTAGATGATGGAATATTCAGTCTTCCCTATTTTCTGTTCCATCAATCTGATAGTTTCACTATGTTTAGACAGTTTGTTTTGCAGACTGATGAACCTCTGCCCATCTTTACTTCTGAGAGATTCAGCCTCTCTGAAATACTTTTTTTATACCCACAAAAAGGTACAATTTCTTTGTTTACACATTTGATATGCATATTATGTTCCACTTTGAATAAACTGAGTTTATAAAATTAGCAAATCATTAGTTTCTGTTTTTTACATTTTGCACAACATCCCAACTTTTTAAAAATTTGGGATGTACATCAAAATGTAGACATTTAGGTCTTCTTTCACCTCGTGTGCTCACTGCTATAGGATGTATGGTTTTCTCTCAAATCCCCCCAGAGTGCAGAATGTACACACTTAAATTCACAATGACTTGTATCTGAACAAAAAAAATTTTAACTTTCTCTTCAAAACTGAAAGTGAAGGCTCTTTGTTTAGCTTGTCATATTTCCTACATAAAACACTACAGACACAAAACGAAGTGTTAGTTTAATGACCAGACACCTGTTTCTTTGGAAGTTAAAAGTATTTACAGTTCTATTGTCTTAGTGTTTAGGGCTGCGGTAGCTCATTGGTCATTGCCGTGGTTTGTAATTCTGAGGCAGCAGGAAAGGCATCCAGCATTTAAAAAACAAAGCCACATCTCTTAGGCGAGATTGCTCACTGTGGGGACCCCTGCAGAAGGAAGCAGCCAAACAAAAAACAACAAATATGGTCATAGTTTTTGTTTACACTCTAAGACACTATGTAAACTTCACAAAGTTTAAATATGTGCTATATAAATTCAAATCATTTGCCATGTTTTATACTCTGTGCATCTGATGAGCTAGAAGTTAGCCTGGCCCTAAATAATATACTGTTTTTTAACTTTACTCTGAATCAGAACAAAGTTTCACAAAATATAACTTGTGTGTTATTGGAAAAACACCAAATTATGTAAAAAAGATCATAAAATAGATACAAAACAGGCAAACTTTTCCCTTTTTTTCAGGTGTGTCATGTCCTGTTCTCTTTACAGTTTATACATCAAAACATTAACATTTTGCTAGCTTAGTTTAGGGGTCCCCAATTATCTGGACCCAGATCACTTGTTAAATGTACTTGCATACTTTTTCACATGGTATTTCAGTTTTAGTGGCACAACTTTTATAGGCATTATAGTGGCCTTTAATTACTTCAGGCTGATAGGTCCCTCATCTCTGCTTCTCTTTCTGCAGGAAGAAAACATAAGAGGTGGAGGTTTTCTCTGTGATCAATGTGATCAATGTCAATCTGTAGAAATTAGGCCAGTGATGGCCAATATATATTTTTGGCCAATATGTTTTTGCAGATGTGTTGGCACTGCATGTATTTTACAAAATAGAACTATAATTACTGAACTTACATAAACATATACTTAACAACCCTTAGGAGAACTTGTACACCTAAAATTAATACATAGAATATATAAATGTTAAATGGACTGTACTGATATAGCACCTTTCTAGCCAACCAGGCTACTTAAAGGGCTTTATAACCCAATCTGTACCCTCATTTACCCATCATCCACACACATTCGTACAGCGCTCTACTACATCTCTACAAAGCTAATCTGAATGAATCATCTATAGCAGAGGTCCCCAATCCCCGGGCTGCGGACCGGTACCGGTCCGTGAGTCATTTGGTACCGGGCCGCACAGAAAGAATAATTAACTTACAGTATTTCCGTTTTATTTTATTTTCAGAGTCTGAACGACATTTATTTTGAAAACTGACCGGATTCTCTCCACTACATCCATCTATGACTCACTCTTAATGCATGTCAGAACGCTTATCTAGGTCATGTGATACGTTACCGCTAAAACAAACCCACAAGGACCAAAATGATTAAAAAACAAACGTCTCTGGAAGCCCTAGATGGGACCGTCTCATTACTGAGAAACAGGCACAGGGCTCCCACGGATTCAGCGTTATGGTGAGTTGTATTCTTCGTGCACTTAATATTTGTGGTGTATCTTATTTTAAAGAGCATGTTTAAACATCGCCATATTGACCAGAGAACATTAGGGGGAAGAAAGGGTGTTATTCATGTACCAGGACACAGCTAACAAAGCTGCGAGTACAGGGCATGTTTAAACATTGCCATATTGACCAGAGAACATTAGGGGGAGGAGAGGGTGGTATTCATGTTGATAACGTAATACCAGGACAAAGCTGCGAGTACACGTTGGATTTACATTTATTATGTTTTGAAAATACCCCCGTTTTCATGCCGGTCATATCATTTTATGTTGTTGTATTTATCCGTCACACCTTTAAAGGCCGGTCTGTGAAAATACTGTCTGATAATTAACCGGTCCATGTAGCTAAAAGGGTTGGGGACCACTGATCTGTAGACTCTAATCAGTACTTTAGATCACATTCATACATCAATGGGGGACATTGGAGGCAATTAAAGGTTCAGCATCTTGCTTAGCGACACTCCAGCATGTGACTGCATACTGGTGGAATCAAACAGCCGACCTTTTTTATTATTTAGTTTTCTCTTTTTGAAATGATACTGACCTTTATGGTTAACATAAAAATCCTGCTATGTGGAGTGCTGCCAAATAAAGTTTTGTATTAATGGTTTTTCTATCAGTGGACTAACAACAGAGTATCTATCTATCTATCTATCTATCTATCTATCTATCTATCTATCTATCTATCTATCTATCTATCTATCTATCTATCTATCTATCAAAGTAATTGGACTTCTATTGTGTAGTGGAAGACATTTCATATCTCATCTGGGGATTTTCAAACTTCAAACTTTCCGTTGCTAACTGAAACCAATACCAGCAACCTAACTAGCTATGCTTGTCATGCCATGCAGCTGATGTCCAGAATAGACCGATTTTGGACATTGGCACCTTCAAAATGTCTTCAGAAATGTTCCAGTATTCAATTTTTTTTTTCCTCCTGCAGGTGCGTTTCTCCTCTGCTGGACCCCCTTCTTTGTTCTCCATATACTGCGAGCTCAGTGCCAGGACTGCAACGTCCCTCCGGCCCTGATGAGTGTCGTGACATGGCTCGGCTATGTGAACAGTGCTCTCAACCCTGTCATCTACACAGTCTTTAACACAGAATTCAGGAACTTCTTTAAAAAAGTGCTGCACAGCTGCTGCTCCTAGAAGCCCAGAGACATAACAATGTGATGGGACAAATGCTGAATGAACAGCAGCTACAGGAGACCCTCCTGCTTGCTGATTTACTCTCTTTAGTCTGTCTGAAATACAACTGTCTCCTTCTTCTCTGAGGATTTATGTTTTTTTTTGTTTATTTGTTTTTAATGTGACAACAGCACAGTTTGAGCTTCAATTTTCCTGTGAGGCAGTTTCAGTCTGAGAAACAAACAGCTCAGGTGATCTATAGCAGTTCTACAATATGCAATGACTTTATAAATGTTCAAATTCATTTTTAAAAAATAAAAAAAAAACTTTTTTAAAACTTCTGATTGTTAAGATATGTTGATGATTTTGTTAAAAGCCTAATATTCCTCATTGGAATGCATAACCCACTGCTTTTTAAGCCAGAGTTTTAGACTAAGATCATTTAATATTGAGAAATGACAGAGTTATAGCTGTTTTGGTCAAACATTGACATAATGTTATGTGCAACTTTATGCAATATTGCAAGCTGTCATGCTCAGAGTATGCGTTGTGAATAACTCTATCCTACTGCCATATCAAATTTTAGCTCAAAATCTGTAAAATTGACTGGGTTATAGGTTTTTTTTGTTGTTGTTTAGGTTAATGTTGATAAGCTGTGGCAGGCTTCTTAATTTCAATTAACTCCAAAGGTTAATCAATTGTAGACATACATCCATTGATTACTTTCTGAAGATTTGATTAAATTTGTCTAGTGGTTCATGAGCTATTTTGAAGACAGATATTTTGGTAACAGACAAATAGGGTTTACTCCACCAGTTAATACTAAAGTTTTAGTATTAAAACTATTAGTAGTTTTAGGTAAATATCTTGCTCAAAGAGTAGCACTTGAAGTATTTATTCTGAATGACCTTCAGCTACTACCACACCAAATTTTGGCACAATATCTATGAATCTGACTGAATCATAGCCTTTGTTTTGTTTTATAAGATCAGCTGGCTCTGGCAGCCATCTTGAATTGAACTGGCTTTAGAAGTTTATTAGTCGGAGATGTATATTTAACAAAAATATAAACACAACGCTTTTGTTTTTGCTCCCATTTTTCATGATCTGAACTCAAAGATCTAAGACTTTTTCTATGTACACAGTAGGCCTTTCCCTCTCAAATTGGTATAAATCTGTGTTAGTGAGCTGAGATAATCCATCCACCTCACAGGTGTGTCATATCAAGATGCTGATGCACAGGTGTGCTTTAGGCCACTCCAAAATGTGCAGTTTATTTTTACTGTATTGGCCATACCATAACCACCCCATCTATCTAGCTGTCTGTGTGTCTACAAGATTAGTCAAAAGTTATGAATAGATTCTCATAACATTTTCAGGAAATGTCAAACATGGTACAAGTGATTAGATTTTGGTGGTGATCCGGTCAAAAGTGCAAGGTCACAGATGACTCTGCAGCTGGATAACAGGAATGGTAAACTCCACAGCTGGACACCTTAAATGTCAAGAGTGATTTCAAGGTCATGGGGTCAAAGGTCAACATCACAGCTGACCTTGTGCTCTAACTTAGCAACAGTGTAGGAATGTTAAACTTCACAGCTGGACACCTCATGGGTCAAAGATAATGCCTGCTGATTTCAAGGTTCCTGGGGTCAAAGGTCAATGTCACAAGTAACCCCTTTGTTAAAAAAAAATATCTCTGCTCCTACATGTGACCCTTATGTTTCCTTCACCAAGGAAGTTGTTTTTGGTTGTGTCCATTGGTTTGTCTGTCTGTCTGTTAGTAAGATCACTTAAAAACTAATGAAGAGGGTTAAATGAAATTTTCAGGAAATGTTGGGGTTGTTACAAAAAACAATGAATTAAAGTTTGGTGGTGTTCCACATGGTGATCCAGATCACACTATTTTTAATCAGAATGGGGCTTTGGTGGAGGTTTGCGCTCTTTGAGTGCTTCTAGTTGCTATTTTGTTTTGTACCTGTTATGCTGCCTCTTGGGCAGGTTGTCATTACAAACGAGAACTGGTTCTCAATTGACCTACCCGGTAAAATTAATTCTTATTATTATTATTGTTATTGTAAAGTAACTTTCAGAAAATAATCATTCAATGTACATGTCCTAGGCCTTTAATTCTGAATGTTTCATTCTGACACTGGTTTGACATTTCTGCAGCAAAACTAAATGTCAAAACTAAGTTCAGCAAAAAGTAAGATATCAGGTGATATTAGGTCTGCAGAATCTTCACAATGAGTTTCTGGGGACTCCACAAAGTCAAGTGAAGAAGTGAATGGATGATGGAAAGTTTGAGACAACAAACCTACGTAAAAGCTTTAAGATCTGCTCAGGCATTTTCGCTGTGATAAAAAAAGGGGAAAAAAATCATAGAAATGTAGTTCTGATAGTTATCATTAGGTATATTACAGAACAAAAAAACAAAAAACAGGCTCGTTCTTTAAAAATTCCACTTCAGGCGACCTGGTTTTAAGTGTAGGAAATGTCTTGTCCTGAGGGAATCCCCTTCATTTTCAGTAAGCAGCAGACACCTGAGCGCTGCTGGGATGGAAGACACAGCACATTCAAATGTCAAAAAGTCTGAAATTATTCATCAGGACCTGACCAAAGAGACCGTCCTGACTACTGTAAGACACACAGAAAGACAACTCTGACAGTAGCTAAAGGTGAATTTCTAAATAAAAGCGTAGCATTCCCTGAGTAAACGCATATCGCTTGTTGGCAAGATTTTCATCATAGTTTCATCAACAACATTTAATTCCAGACCTAAACATAACTATAACTAAATAGAAACTCCTGCATGAAGACTAAATCTATGGCAAAAGATGCACATCCAATGACTAGTTTCTGAGAGTTTAAATAAAATCCACCCAGTAGTTCATTAGATAGTTCCTTAACACAACAAACACACAAACAGATATGGCAAAAACATTATCACCCATCTTACACCTTTTGGTGGTGGGCAGAAATGCTTTAAAAACAGAATTCATAATTTCGGTTTTACTTATTTACTCTTGCCAAAACTAGGCCCTTCAAGGTCTGCCTGTCTAAAAAAATGTACGTTTTCTATTTATTCTCAATAAATTGTTGGTATTCTTTGTACCAAATTAATTTTCTCTATACTACAGTATTGTAATAAGAATGAGCAGACACCGTTAGTTAACAACTAGCCATAAAGTAAAGTTTTAGATGTAGTTACATACCTGGTAACAAGTCCGAGGTCGTCCCTGTTGTTCAGTCACCTGGTCTCTGAGCATCTGACCTGGACTCACTGCTGCCACAGAACCACAGGGGAACCACGGGGGAACCACGGGGGAACCACAGGGGACTTGGATCATCTGGTTCCAGTTCTGCTCAGCCTCTTGCAGATCTAAACCTCTGTTCTCCTTTGAACAGGAAGTCTTTGTTTTCATTTATCGGTGAGTAATCATGGGTTTATCATTCACTTGGATCAAAATGATTATCGCTCTGAGCTTTAACTCAGTAAAATGGGACCAGACAGATTCCACATCTCATTATTTAATGAAAAAACTTTCGTATTAAAACAGACTAATAATTCTTTTAAAAGAAAAGATAGCAAAAAAAAAAAATGGAGGTAAGATGAACCATCAGACTTCTGCTTTCAAATGTAATTACAGATGTGCTTTGGTTTTAAATCAGTTTATGAACATAAAATTTATCTAATCTCCTTTTCTCTAACGTCTTCTTTTCTTCTTCAGGACTGAACACTAGTCCTCAGGTCATCTGGGGGCCATTTCACAAAACCTAAATCAGGTTTTAGGCCAGTATTTTCTGTTTATCCTGTTTTAAAATATTCAGTTGGTTTCACAAAAGTAGTGACAGATAAGTTATCATGAAGATATATACACTATACACACACACACACCCACACCCACACACATACACACACATATAGTTGTCTCAGCAAGCTTTGAGCAGCATGTTAAAGATAAAGCCTATGAGACCATCTCCAAGCAGCCTGATGTTCCTCTGACTACAGCGTTATGTGCAAATGAAGCAATGAACCAATCCATCAATTAAAAATGGGTTAATTCATTCAAAGCTTTGTTTCAGTGACATCTAGTGGTGAATTGGGAGACAACATTGGGGTAATGATTCTGTGGCAAGTGTAACTAGGGTTTGTGTGAGTTATGTAAGATTGATTAATTGGTAAGCTGAATCTGTAAATGTATGTAATTAAGTAGTTGAAATGAGTCGTGCTTTGGGATACAGAGGATGTGCTGGGATGGTAGGGAGTGCTGTGTAACTAAAAAGCACCTCATGCAATGAAGCAGTGCAAACTGGTTTGAACCAGTCACATGATTCACTCAGGGCACCGAAGCAAAGGCTGTTCAGAGCTCATCAGTCACGTCTTTTTCTGCACTAAAGCAAGCTTTAAAGCAGCGGTTCAGGGAGATGGCAGCCTTGAGTTTGAAGCTTGTACCGGAGTGTCCCTGTCAGAAGGTCATCATTAAACTACAGCTGCACAGATTATTCAGAAGTTTAAGGTCCACAGTACTGGAGCCAACCTGCTTCAGGCCAGGCTAACTTCACACAATAAATCTCCGAGGTAACTTATGTGTCACTGCTTTTGTAGAACCAACTCAAAGTTAGGTTAAGCCAGGATACCCTGATAATCTCACCTAAATCTCTTATTCAGGTTTTGTGAAACAGCTCCCAGGTCGTGTTCACAACAACCAAACAGCTGCTGCTCTGGGTTCACACAAACTGTAAAAGATCAAATGTTTGACTTAGCATAAGAACGAAATAACACAAAATGATAAAAATCAGTGGTTATGTTGCATTCACAGAAATATGCAACAACATATTTATTTTCAGGATTTTTGAATTCAAAGGTAGATCCAATAGGGGAGACATTGCTAAAACAGCTGAGACAGCTGAGCTGCATGAATACAGTTCTGAAGAGTTTCAGTGTTCAGAGTGCAGCTTTCACTCTGACATGTATTCTTTGTTTGACTGACTTGTCTGACCTGTCTTTAACCAGAACTGTCTGCAGAGAGAAAAATCCCTTCATCAAGAGGCAAAATGGCAACAAAGCAGCAGGAAGCAGACAGAGAAGATGCAAAATAAATACATTATGAAGAATAATAAAGGAAATGGAAATCTGATCCATCCACTCTGATACATTGAACCAAACCAGAGTTGACTCCACTCTGGTTTAACTACTAAACTGTTTCTGTTCCCTGAAGCTTTATGTCCGGCTCTGAAGACATGGTAAACCCTGTTTTGGGAGAAAAACTGTTTGCACTTGAGGTCTTTGTGTTTGTAGCAGCTGATGGTATGAGGACCTACAGGCAGCTCGCTTCACCCTCACTTCACTTTGTCCATGTCCATAGCTGTGATTGGCTCCTCCTCCTGAACTGCCACGCCCCCTGCTGACTGACAGCAAGAGTGCTGATGATCCTTCCAGTCCTACAGACAAAACAAACAAGGATTAGTTCCCTTCACATATAATAAAGTTTTTCTTCTCTCACACTGATCAACATTAAGCCATGAATATCAAACACTGAGCTTAAAGAAATATTCCAGCCATTTTAAGTGAACTCTCCTTTGAACATGGGTCCACGTGGACAAGCCATGAGCACCTTGTCTATACCGTCTGAGTGGACCCACGTTCAAAGAAGATTTTGTCACCTTAAAACAACTCCAATCTTCCAACTAGAGGTGCAAATTATATCATTTAAACCTTTACACCACCATCATGTTTATACTGCACTGTTATTTTGTCAGAAATATGATCTTCCTGCTGCAGCTGACCTCAGGCCGTACCAGAAGTGCTACAACTAGCTGCTGCTGCCATTTACGCTAACAAAAAACCACAGAACTTTACGTAAATAACTGTGTAATACTAAACTGATGTTCATGTAAAGGTTTATAAAATGCTACTTACCGTATTCTGGCTCATGCAGTGTTTTGTTGCCCACCACCCACCTCAACTAGTGTGTGAATTATACAGGGACAATTTTTTTCCCCATGAAGGCAGCCCCATTCAATGCAAATATGAAATTTGGAATACGTTTTGGCATTTTTCCTGGTTTAACACTGTGTCTGCCATCTGTACTATAGTCATAGATTATAATAAATGACCTTCAGTCAATCAGTTCACATGAAAAACAATAATCTTTATCATCAAATGTTAGAAAACTATCAGCACAACAGACCTTCAACATATAAGAGCAGAGCGCCACCATCAATGTTCCAAACAATATCCTCATGACAAACTACGTCTGTAGAAGCGTTGTGTCTCTTTGTTGGTAAAGGAAGAGACCACAACTTATATTAAATATAATTTAAATTGAAAAATAAATGCATACTCAACCTGATTCAACAATCTGTTCAACAATAGAAAAGTAAAAGATAAAAGTTATAATCAGACTCTAAAAGCTTAAATGTTTAATCCTCTTTTAAATTTTAATCAAAAAAATTAGCTCATTGCTAATTGTCACAGAATGTTGATCTCAAGTAGAAATCAGATTTAGACCTTTGAATATAAAGTTTGAGAAGTTGTAGAGAGACAGATCAGCGTGGACATGGACTGTGACCCAGTGGACTCTGAGGACCAGTTCCAGCATCTGTGGGCCGTACCAGACCACAGCTTGTCTCAAGCTCCACAGACGGGTCACACTCTGATCTGATGTCCTCACTGCCTGCTGAACTCTTTGTCCTTGAGTGTTTTAGTGTGTCTGAATCACTGCAGCTAAACGTTGCGTTGACAAACAGCTGATCATGTCCACATGGAGACGTCTCTGTCTGCAGGGGAAATGAAGCAGGAAGAGCTGAACAGAACCAAACTGTTCTGGACCATGACCTGGGAAAGCACTACTAGAGTATGAACTGTATGGCTGTTTTTTACATGCCCTTGAGTGTGAGTGTTCATTTGTCTGTTAGCAAAATATCACACAAATTACTGAATGGATTTCAATAAAAATTTTAGAAAATAATCATGAGATGCATATCTACAACTAACTAGAGAAGTTGCATTTCCTGCGAAAATGCAGTGTGAATGCTTATTTTGCTGAAAGTGGCTGAAGATATGCTGAACAGCTGAAGTTTAATGAAGATGCAAAAAGTGGAACAGAAGCTGATTTGTAGAAGATTTGCATAAGCTAGAAGAACAAAAACTGAAAGAAGCAGAAATTAGTTTAAAAAGCTGAAATTAGTTGAAAGAAGCTGAAAATGAGAAGAGCAAAGCCGAAATTAGTTGAAAGAAGCAGAAACAACAAAAAGGAAAAAGCTGAAATGATCCTGAAAAAAAATTGTCATCTTTAAGCCCATAGAGCTGATCCCTGACCTATGA
>NC_051446.1:588663-591501 GCF_001649575.2 Kryptolebias marmoratus
AGGAGATAGGTGCCGAAAAACGTACGGAATAGGGAAAGAATAGATAATAAAGAGAAACAGGAAAACAATGGTGTGAATGCTTAAAAGCATTCACACAATAATAATAGATAATAAAGAGAAACAGGAAAACAATGGTGTGAATGCTTAAAAGCATTCACACAATTAACTTTTGGAGTCAACCCCATTCAAGATGGCCACCACAGCTAATCGTGTCGTAGTAGCTGAGAGTTTTCCTTAACACATACTCCAAACACTAACACAGCTTGCAGTAACGCATAACGTCATTTATAAGGTTTGATCAAAACAGCTACAGTGTAACTCCGTCCCTTCTCAGCAGATCATTTTAGTTTACCTCAGTTATTAAAGGCCTTGCATTCCTTGAAGGAATGCATGTCGCCAGAGTTTTAAACGTTCCCTTTAAAACGTATCCACACACAGAACTGTACCCCATGAGGAGCGTTCGTGCAGCTCTCACCTTCCTCTGGCAGAATGTGGAGCAGTAGTTGACTTTGTGACAGCCTGTACACTCGTTCATAGCCATCCGGCCGCAGTTGACACACATCTGCTGCAGAGCCACAACCAGAACCAGAACATAAGATTTACGTCCAACTCCAAGTGGAACGTTTGAGGTAGTTGTAGGACTTTTACGTTGGCTGACTGTGTTTGGTTTGCATACATTGATGATGATCTCCGTTATGTCAGAGGTCCTCTTGGTCTCTGAGTTATCCGGTTGTTGAAATGAGATCTGGTTCTGAAATGTCTGACTAAGGCCACACTGAAAACCAAAACACACAAATAAATATTAAGTAATTAAATTACTAGGACCTGTGTGACTTCTGCTTGTGTGTTGCCTCACCTCCTTCCTGCCTCCCTGACCTTTCACCCCTGCTGCTTCCTCTGCAGAGTTCTTGGCCTGTTCGATCAGAGTCTTCAGCTGCTGGACGTTGTTTAGCAGCGTGTCCGCCAGCTCCTCCAAATAAACCCAGGTGTTCTTCTGTCCATTGCTCACCGTTGGTGCTCCACACCCCACAGAGCTCACCTCCAGTCCCGTCACCAGAGCCGCAGGCGGAGATGAGACTGCCGACGCCACCGCTACTTTAGCTTGGATCGGCTGAGGAGCCATGGCCAGCGCTGGTAATGCTGTCAGCACTGAGAGAAGGACACAAGCAGAAAAACATCTGAGGGCTGATGGGAAATATAGGGGCACTAGAAAAGTTGCATTTTCACTGAAAATGTAGCCTCGGTGCTGACTTGAATAACTTTGCTGTAACTTGCTAAAGAAGCTAAAACTAAATTGTTAAAGATAAAATATGCAGAACATTAGCTAGAAGCTAAACAGAGCAAAACACTTTCTAAAATAAACAAAATGCAAGATTCAAAACTAAAAAAAAAGAAGCCTAGATGTAGCAAAATCCTACCTAAACCCCAAAATACCAACTTGCTAGTTAGAAGCTAAAAGTAGCTAGGAGCCTAGAAAAAAGCTAAAAGTAACAAAAGAATAAAGTAACTAAAAGAAGCAAATGTTAGTGAAAACTAAATGTGGCAAAAGGTAGCTAAAAACTAAAAGTAGCACAAGACAAAAATAGAGCAGGTATGCTGAAGCATAAACCCAGACTAGCAGGATGCTCCAGGGACAGGGATATAACTCTGTTTAAAAATGTATAGTATGGAAGTAGAAATGTTACCAATAATCCAAAAAAATGTATTCCAACATTTTTATGTCTGCCAATAGTTTTTTGTTTTTTTTACATCTAAGTACTTTATATGTACAGTAAACTGAGATGGCAGAAAATGTGACATCTGAAAAGACAGAAAAAGAATTATTGCCTGTTTTTGTAATGACTTTATGTCCTTAATTACATTGTTACAAAGCTCTTCAGTACAACCGGAGGTTCATTTTGTGAAACTACCATCTGATTCAGAGTAAAACCCAAAAAGCAGCATATGCATTAGGACTAGGGTCACTTGTAGCCTACCAGTTGCACAAAATAAGCAACAAAACCCAAATAATTAGAATTCATAAACACATTTTGAAACTTTATGAGGTTCAGATTTTGGAAGCAAATAAGAATAAAATTTAGACAAACTTAAAACCTTTACAAAGTACTCTATATACATATTTTGTCTATAAAAGTGTTGTGAAAGGTGAAAATGGTGGAAACGAGCCGAGTCACCAACCTGACACAGTGAGACCTCACAGTGAGGAAACTCAGGCCCTATCTGGTCAGGAGGGGGAGAGCAACCCTCCATATCAAGATAACATCACCCAGCCTGCTGTGACCGGGGAGGATGGTCAAGACTTGCTGTTTGTTCAGCCTGCTGAAATTGCATATGGAACCGTGCCATGCCAGGCCCTCACATACCCTCACCTAGCTGGGGTGATGAACCCTGTGCACACATACCATAACTCTCCAGTAATGGCGCCCTTATATATCCTTTTATGGCCCTTCCGATGCAGGCAGGGATGGGTTCCAGCAAGACTCCCTTTGCCACCTGGAACTGGTCAGGAGGCCAAGAAGCCATAAACAATGAGATGCAACAATTGGGTCCAGTGAGAGACATGGACTGAAGATAAAGCAGACCTTGAAGGACACCGAGCCTGGGAAAGGAAGAGGGAGTGAAGAAACCAGCATCAAAAGGCTTTTGTATGATTCATGCTTAACTCTTCTCTTTTTTTCCTTCTCAGTACCAAGGATGGGGAGGGTGTTGTAACTTTACCCTGTTATGCATAATCATCAGTAGAAGGCGTGTTTTAAGTCCATTCTTTATTCAAGTTATGAAGAAGGAGGTAGCTAAAAGTTGTTTTGCATAATCATGAAGGGATGTTTAATAAAACTC
>NC_051446.1:592076-626415 GCF_001649575.2 Kryptolebias marmoratus
GTTTGGCCTGTCGCGTCCTCGCTGGGTCCTCGGGCCGCCTCTTGGCTAAAGGAGCAGTGATTCACCGCCTGGAGCCGCGAGTCAATCGGTCAAGTTGCATCGTTGTTTTTCTTTTATTTTAAATCCTACTCATCTGGTAGTCTGACAAGTCTGTCACGGTAACTTGAGGCTTGTTGGACGTCCGGGTGGTTCACAGTAGGTGAAAGGTATGGGCCGCAGACCTCCCAGCAACAGGCTGGATTCACCGTGAGCACGAAGCAAGCGGGTGGATTTAACTCAGCATCAGGTGTTGATTCAAGCTGTCTGGACCCTCAGGTCTTTCCACAAAAATATTGGAAAAACTCTCTTCCATTTGAGCTTTTTTATAGTTTAGCTATGTTTTGAAAATCAGCCTTTTATCTTTTAGAAAATAAATAGGCTGGCAACACAAACATTTTTCTATACGTATTAGGACCTGGAATATACTAAAAGTTTCTAAGCTTTTCAAGACTGTGTACAAACTCTAAAATAGGTACTGATAGAAAATACATTTTTAACATGATTTCACAAAATACAACTCCAATTCTGAAAAGTTGGGACATTGTGTAAAATGTAAATAAAACCAGAAATCAATGATTTGCAAATGTTATAAAGCCATATTTTTTTCACAATGAAACACAGTGAACATATGACATACTTAAACTAATAAATTGTACCATTTTTAGGAAAAAAATAAGGTCATTTTAAATTTGATGGCAGCAACATAGGTCTAAAAAGTTGTTCCAGGTCCATGTTTCTCACTGTGAAGCCTCTCCTCTTCCTTTAACATTAGTCTGCAAACATCCAGGAACTGAGGACAGCAGCTGCTGGAGGTTGTGGAGGGAATGTTGTCCCATTCTGGTCTGATGTAGGATTCTTCAACAGTCCTGGGTCTTCTTTGTTGGACTTTTGGTTTATTTGTTTTATGAATCATTAAATGTTTTCAGTTAGTGAGAGGTCTGGACTGCAGGCAGGTCAGTTCAGCACCTGGACTCTTCCATTACAAAGCCCTGCTGCTGTAATAAATGCAGTCTGAAGTTTAACATTGTCTTGCTGAAATATGGAAGGCCTTCCCTGACAAAGACATCTTCTGGATGGGAGCAGATGTTTTTCTCTCAGCTGCTCCCTTCTGCAGGGGTTGCCACAGAGAGTGAGCTCACATGGAAGATTTGGCAATTGTTTTTTTTTACACCGGATACCCTGCAACCTCAGGATTACAAGACTGCAGCACATATCACTGAGCTACTGCAGCTCCATGTATGGGAGCATATGTTGTTCTAAAATCTGTATTTACTTTTCTGAATTGATGGTATGGCCCAGTGGCGGCTGGTGGAGTTTTCTCCAGGGGGGGCTATAAATCCAAAATAGACATATAGTAAAGGTTTGGGTATATGTCTATTATGTGATACCTTAGTTTATGTTTTGGACCAAGACATATACTAAGGTATCACACCAGTGTATTTACATGAATTAAAACAACATTATAATGTACATATAAATGCACAAGTGCTTCCTGAACACCAATACTTAGAAAGACGGAAGTCTGTAGGACACATCTAGCGTTTTTTAAAACCTGTTTTCTCACTTATTTTTCAAAACTTTACCGGAGAAACTACATCAAAGCTAGTTTTATGGTGAGAGCACTGACTACGTCACGTATTCTGCACATAGATCAGATGTCTCACTCCGATTAGAATTCAAATCCAAACATTCTAACAGATTTTAACATAAATTTTCTTAAACTAATTATTAACTATGAACTTATTTATTACCTTTTGTATGTAACTTAGTCACGTAAGGAACTTATTGCTGTCTTTGAATAAAAGGCAGCTCACCCGCGGCTCGACTTTTCAATCAGGCGAACTTTAGGACAGACGGATGTGACGTAAGCCCGCGGCGGGAGTCCCACTCTCCGGCGGCGGGAGTCCCACTCTCCGGCGGCGGGAGGCGGTAAAATACAAACACAGCTGCATTCAGCAGCTCTGGGCGCATGAGAGGTGTGCCCAGAACTGTCCTATCTCTTGTATTGAAGAGGAGCTACTGCGCATGCACAACTTTTAACAAGAGTCTATGGACAAAGATTTTTGCGCCCCGGGGCGGAAATACGTCACCAATCAGACAACGTCGAAGAACGAAACAACTTTACTTATCATTCACTATAAAATATTTATCTTACACAACTAAAAAAATATATACATATATTTCGAAATATTTTTAATGTACTATTTAATTTATTATTATTATTATTTTACGTCTTATTCAAGGTAATGTGAGTGGTGGGGCGGCGCCCTAGCGCCCTCTATTGGCCAGCCGCCACTGGTATGGCCCATACCATAAGAGAAGCAAACTTTTGAACTGTGTGTCAATAAAGATCCCTTTCCTCCTTGTACCACTTACTTTTACAGCCTTTTGTTGCCCCTATGCCCACTTTACTGAGATGTGTTGCTGCTATCAAATTCAAAATTACCTTATTTTCTTTCTTAAAAATTGTACAATTTATTAGTTTAAGTATGTGATATGTTTACTATGTTCCATTGTGAATAAAATATGGCTTTATGAAATTTGTTAATCATTGCTTTTTGGTTTTATTTACATTTTACACAATGTCCCAACTTTCTTAACTTGGGGTTGTTAATTGTGAGGTTCTTTCCCAAAGTGCTTCTACAAAAAACAAAAAAGTTAAAAAAAATTTTTTTGAAAATGATTTGTTCTCCTGCACTGAATTGGTATCCAGAAACAGCAGAGAATAGGATGACCGTACCTGTGGTGCTGGCAAAGACATCGCTCTGCCCTGCGCCGTCTGAGATGATGGCAGCGTCGCCTGCTGGAGCCCGGTCAAAGGTCAGGGTGCCAGAGGTGGTAAACTGTCCAGATGGGGACACTGTGACTGTTGGAACAAGACCAACAACTTGTTTTAGTATAGAAAATTCAGGAGCATGAAGATAAGGTCGCCGCTGCCACAGAACCACCGGCGGGTCAGTCCGACGCCGCCACAGAACCACCGGCGGGTCACTTCAACGCCGCCGCCACAGCTTCACCTCACAGTGTCTCAGTGGGGGTCTTGCTGACTCCGCCACTGCTCCTTCGCCTCGCCTGCCTCACGAAGGGTCCCGGACGACGCCTTCGCCTCCCTCTGCTCAGCCACGCCGAGGGTCGACGTCTCGCTCTGCTCAGCCACA
The DNA here is from genome assembly GCF_001649575.2 of Kryptolebias marmoratus. Taxonomy (NCBI): domain Eukaryota; kingdom Metazoa; phylum Chordata; class Actinopteri; order Cyprinodontiformes; family Rivulidae; genus Kryptolebias; species Kryptolebias marmoratus. The sequence continues at coordinate 595,274 of NC_051446.1, forward strand.
CCGAGGGTCGACGTCTGTCCGGCTCATGCCTGCCTGGTCCACGCCTGGCTGGTCCACGCCTGTCCGATGCACGCCTGCTTGGTCCACGTCCACGCCTGCTTGGTCCTTGCCCACGCCCGCTTGGTCCTCGCCCTCGCCCGCTTGGTCCTCGTCCACGCCCGCTTGGTCCACGCCCTCGCCCGCTTGGTCCACTCCCCCGCCCGCTTGGTCCTCGCCTGCTGCGCCTAAGCTGTGGACGGACCGCCCTCCTGAACTCTGGCTCTACGCAATGGAGGGCGTTTGGGTTGCCCCCCAGAACTCCTGCTTCGCAGCAGATGGCGCTTAGGCCGACAGCAAGAACTCTGGCCATGTCACGGACGGTCTCCCGGCCGTCCACCTGAACTTTTGCTCGGCCTTAGGCCATGTCCGGTGGAGCCACCGGCATTTTGAGTTCTTGTTTTGTTTTCTTGTGTTTCCCCTGGTTTAGGCCTGGTCGGTTTTTGTTTCTTGTTCTTTGTTTTTGCCCTCCGTCCTGTGCTTTGGTTTTNAAAATGATGCAGAAAACCTGATCGAAAATGCTGCTGCCAGAGTTCTGATAAGAGTTAGGGGGAGAGATCATATCTCTCCAGTTTTTGTCATGAATGTCAGTGTTTTGGGGTTTTGGTTCTTTGTTTGTTTCTTGTTCATGCTGTTTTCATTTAGTTGTTTTTTGGATTTCATGCCTTGTCACCATTCACCTCCTCAGTATTTTCCCACCCATGCCTGCCACGCCCACCTCACCTGCTCCTCGTTTAGTCTACAGCTGCATCCCATAATCATCTTCCCTCTGTCTTTAAAACCGGTCTCTGTTTTGTCACTTGTCACTGGGTCATTCCGTTTTGTCATGCTTGTTGTTGCTTTATTCACGTCTGGTTGTGCCTTACCTTGTTTCTTGTTTTTGGAGTTTGAATTTTTGTTATTGTTAGTTTTGCTGCCTCGTCAGCCTTTTGTTTTGTTAGAGTTTTATTTTAATAAATTAGTTTTTGTGGATTAAGATGAGTCTGCGTTTTGGGTTCGCCTCTGTCTCCTCGCTTTATGACAGTTTAGTAGTTTTCTAGTCTTCTAGAATTGCGGCGCTCAAGGTGGCTGCATGTTGGAGTAGCTCTGTTAAATTCATTCTGAGATATGGCTTTTGAAAACTTTTTTCTTCTTTTTTTTCTTGATGTAAATCACTTTTTTTGATGATTATTTCCTCTGGTAATGAATGCTGTGCAGCTAGAAGCATTTTTACTGAAACCTTTTTGCTTTTGGACTTTTTGTTATGATGTGTAACCATAACAACAAGGAGGCTTTTTTTTCCACAAACAGGAGCAGTTGATTAACATCTTTTACTCTTCAGTGTTAAACACGAAGAACCCTGAAGTTCAGTCATGGCCAGAACCAAGCAGACTGCCCATAAATCCACTGGAGTTAAAGCTCCCAGGAAGCAGCTCACCACCAAAGCTGCCCGCAGGAACACGCCGGCGACTGGTGAAGTGAAGAAGCCTCACCGCTACAGGCCTGGTACCGTGGCTCTCAGGGAGATCCACTACTACCAGAAGTCCATCGAGCTGCTCATCTGGAAGTTGCCCTCCCAGCGCCTGGTCTGGAAGATCACCCAGGTCTTCAAGACCGACCTGTTTCCAGAGCTCAGCCATCATGGCTCCGCAGGAGGCCAGCAAAGCTTATCTGCTGGGGCTCTTTGAGGACACTAGGACAGAGGACACACCGGAACAGACTGCTACGAGAGATCCTTCCTGCCTACAGTAATCATCATCTATAACAACTCTTTAAAGAAACCAGGATTATGAGCTACAACAAAATTTAATTTTCCTTTGGGATAAATAAAGTGTTTTTGAATTTGAATTGAATTAAATTGAATTTTAGCGCTACGTCACTTTTATGCAAATAAGCTGCTGTTGCACCTCCCATTCCCCTTTCCAACACCCCAGTAACACACTACAATAAAAAACATAAAAACTCACTGAAGGATTAAACGCTGTGGATCTTACACACATTTATATTGTTATTAATCCAAACTTCGCTTCCCCTCTGCACCACAATCTGCTCAGCTCGAGTGTGGCGCAGTGTGCCATGATGTGAAGTCGAGCGGCTGACATCAGCACAATAATTCAGCAGACAGACCTTTTTTTTTTTCGCAAACGCAACCTTTTTCCTCATACCGTAGCTAACGTAGACTATCAATTTCAGTTTACTACATTTTCGACAGTAAATGTGCAGATATTGTGGGTAATGTAATGTGAGATACAGGATTCCTTCCTAAAATGATTTGCGCAAACTACAATTTTCTTTGGCAACATTGCCGGTACATTGCCATCCAAAATAAAATGAAGCCACGCAGTTCTGTTCTCTGTGACTAGGAGAACATGCATGGACACGTTCTATACTGCAGCTGACAACAAAACATTTTTTTTTCCAGCAGACCTTGTTCATCAGTAAAACCAGCAGAACTAACGTGACGGTCATCTTTTAATGAAGTGGGTGGAGCTTCACTTGGGTTGGTAGGTGAGGGGCTGGGCGCGGCTTGGGGTTGCTAGGTAACAGGGATTATGAAGCAAAAATCCCAAGGTTTTTGAAACAGGTCGTTTGCAGACACCTGAAAACATTTACTTATTACCAAATAAAAAGCTGGGTGTTTTATTTTGGGCTTGGACTGTTTCTAGAAGCAGTAGATACTCAAATGGAAGTACAAAAACATGCAAAAAGTGAATTTTGCATAATAGGTCCCCATGCAGAAACAAAATGTTTCACATGTTGTTGCACAACAAACTGTTGCTATAAATGATTCATTTCTTCACTAAGTGGCGCGCAGACACCACTCTCCTCCAATTACACGTCAGACTGCAGTCATGTGACCTACATGTGGTTCCTGGAGTCAGCTGGATGTTCTTGGTGGCAGGAAGGTCCTTCTTTAAGGGGACGACAGGAGACTCGATCTCCTTCTTCCGTCTCTTGTATGGGACGAAAAGCCGAACTGGACCGGTCTGGATAAAACATGAAACAACCGTCCCTCAGTAAAATTAATTCTGATTTACTATGAAGCACAAATAAAAAACATTTGCCCCATAACTGGCTTTCAATACAGCAACAAACTAAAGTCTGATGTCAGAAATGACAGAAGAAACTGAAAAAGATTTAAAGCTTTCCATTACTTAAAAGCAATGCATATCGCCCACCACTTTTTATGCCAGAGTTTTAAACTAAAACCATCTTATGTTGAGAAGGGAAGCAGTTGTTGACGTGTTGGTCAAACCTTGTAAGCTAATACAGTACTGTGAAATCTTTCAAGATGTGTGCCAGGATGTGTTGGTGATGACTCTCAGCTACTACAACATAAAAGTTACTTCAATATCTGTGAAATTACATATGTTATAGCTACTTCTGTGTTGGCTAAGGTTTATTAGGGGTGGCAGCCATCTTGAATTGGATTGACTTTAAATGTTAATCATTGTATAGATGTACATCCAATGATTATCTCCTGAGAGTTTCACTTAATTCTGTCCAGTAGGTCATTAGATAGGTTACTAACAGACACACAGTGTTGATTTGATCAGTTCGTGCCAAGGTTTTGAGCAAAGATCTTGTACAATGTGATGCCTTCAAAGTATGTGCTGGTGACAATGCTCAACTATTACCACACTAAGTTTTAGCTGAAAAACTTCAAGATTGACTGTGATATAACCATTTTTGTGTTTCCTAAGGTCAGTAAGCTGTGGCAGCCATTTTGAATTGGGTTGACTCCAAAAAGTAATTAGCTGTAAATGTGCACCCTGATTACTTTCTAAGAGTGTCAATAAAATCTCCAATAGGTAACGGCAAAGTTTAAGAACAGATCTTGTGTGATCAGTTAGTGCTTGAAGTCCATGTTTGGAATAACTTTTGGTTACTACCAAACCAAATTTTAGCTCAATATGTGTAAAACTGGCTGAATTATAGACATTTTTGTGTTTGCTAAGGTTGGTTGTGGCAGCCATCTTGAATGAATTGACTTTAGCAAACACATAAATGACTAAATCAATTTTAGAGCTATTGACCTAAAAATCTGGTGTGGTAACAACAGTGAGATTTTCCCAACACTCCGACAGCTAATACATCTTTTGCAAGATTTCATGAGACTGAGCACAATGTTATTTACAGGGTTTGACCAAATTGGTTATAACTCCGGCCCTCCTCATCATAAGATGATCTGAATTTTAAACCCTGGCATGAAAGGCAGCTGGCAATATGCATTTCTTCAAAGAATGCTAGGCCTTTAATTATTTCAAAGGTGTATTTGAGTAGACTGGAGTCAATAAATAGAGGTGGAAATGACACAGACAAAATAAATATTTACCATTGTGATATTTTCTGGTGCTATGGTGTCTCCCTCCTTTGGAGACTACAAAAAGAAGCAGATAATTAAGATAAACACACACAGGTGCATGCTGTTAAAATACACAAAAGGATTCATTAAAAGACAGGATATATTTCATCCCAAATCTTTTGTTTATTACTTCTAGATAAAAGCTTGTCCCCAATAATGCAGGTTGACTCACTGGTGTCAGATCATCACAGCAGGCTGCACAAGTACAGGAAGCAGCATGAGGGTTCAGGATGCGTTCCTAACACACACACACACACAAAGTTTAACTACAGTGTAGCTAGAATTAAATCCAACTTATTGCTCAGAATCAGAGAAAACACAAGCTGGTTAGTAAAAGAAGATACAGAACTAAACTAGACAATTTGCATTTTGTGCAACATGAACACTGAGTGCTAAATGACTTCGATGAAATTTGTTGAAGAAGCTAAATCTGAATTCTGAAACAAGTATAAAAAACAATTAATAACAAAAGCTAAAATGAGAGAAGTTGAAATGAGCAAAGCAGCCGCAAAAAGCTGGACAGTAGCTAAATTATAATATTAAAACAGTAGCAAAAATAAATTAAATAGCAAAATGGTAGCTAAATGTTGGCATAAGAAGACAAAAATAGAGCAAATATGCTAAAGCAGATTTTAAAAAGAATGTTTTGAAGAAACTGAAGAGGTTGCAATATTTTTTCTATGGGCATTTTTTCAAGATGAAGTTAATTATGTTGAAAAATATAACAGTTACACAAAGTCACAGCCCACTTCATGACTGAGTGAACATTTTGACATATGAATGGTTAAAATGACAAAGTATGCAGAATTAGTTTGGCTGCAAAATAATGAACAAAAGCAACTAAACAGGACAACAGTCAGACTACAGTGCAGGGGTTGTACAGTTCAGTCTGGTACCTGAATAAGGCAGAGCAGAGGTCTGCCAGCGTATCGGATGCTCCTCTTCCAGTCTTTGCTGCTCGCTCTTCCTGCCAAACATTCAAACTCTGTGGGAGAATACCAGTGATGGTTGTATTTGATGCAGCGACCTTTACCCCCTGAACAAAACAGAGCACTGTTAGAGGAGGAAGCAACAGGAGGAATTATTAAAAAAAAAAAAACTGAAAAATGAGAGTCATGGGTTTAATTTTCACTGCGTATAAAAAAAACTGATTTGTGTACAAAACTAACTGAAGGAAACAAGTGGGACCATAATGACATCCATGTTCTGCTGCTTCTCTGGAACCAGGTCTGGGGTCATCAGCCTGATTACAGATTCCCAGACCTCCATGTCTGCAGGAACCTTTTACGTTCTGGCGTTCTGTCAACCCGGGAGCGCTCGGAGTAGAGCTGCTGCTCCTTTGATAGAAAGGAGTCAGCTGAGGTGTTTCACGCACCACCACCACACACACACACACACACACACACACACACACACACTTCATTAACACACACCAAATCAAACCTGTGACTACCACTGCTCAAAGCCCAGAGGTGTATCAGTGGGGGATATACTTCAAGCCTCCATTCTGATTTGGTCATTTCACACATTACACTGATGTGTGTCTAAAGTCTGGCTTAAAGTGTTGTAAAATAAAAGCTGTAGTTCCCAAACATGTGCTGCAGAAATACTCAGACAAAAACTTAGCATCACCAAATACTTTTCTCTACATTAAAGCTTAGCATTCCTTAAAGAAATGCATATCACCCACCGCCTTTGATGCAACAGTTTCAGACTAAGATGATCTTATGTTAAGAAAAAACAGAATTGCAGCGGTTTAGGTCAAACGTTGAAAATAACTTTATGTGCAAATCTCAATTATATGCACTTGGAGTGGACTCTCAACTACTTCCACACCAAATTGTAGCATGGTATCTGTAAAAGTGATTATGTTATTGCCATTTCTGTGTTTTCTAAGGTCAGACAACTGTGGCGGCCGTCTTGAATTGGCTTGACTCCAAAAGTTAAACAGATGTAGATGTATATTTAATGATTACCTTTTGAAAGTTTCATTTAAAACCATCTTGTGGTTCATGAGATATTTTGCTAACAGACAGAATTGATTTCAATAGTTGATGGTAAAGTTTTACACACGTCTTGAGCGATCAGTTGGGAATGAGTCTCAGCTATGACCACACCATATTTTAGCTCAGTTTCTACAAAACTGACTAAAGCATAGTTGTTCTTGTGTTTGCCAAAATTGCTTTGATCAGATCAGATCATCACCAAACTGTAATCAGCTACAGATGTCAACCCAGTGTTTACATTCTGAGGGTTTCATGACATATTTTGCTAACACAACAGACAAAGGTGCACACAGGCACAAACATGGCAAAGACATTATCACTCCACCTTCGCCTTTGGGCAACAATGAGTCAGAATATGAGAAGAAGGGGTTTACATTGTGCCACAAGACTTTCCCACAGCAGCAGTAAAGAAGACCCTTCAGGCTAATGTGGAAAATGATATTTAGATGAAAACTTCAGTTCAGCTGAAGTGTGCTCTAATCACCTGATCCCAGTCGATTCTTGTATAAAACCCCGCTGGTGTTCCTGCAGCGGACCGGGAGCTCGTTGTTGTAGACTGAGGGGTCCCAGGTGTACTTGGAGCCAGTGTCTTTGTCCTGAGGCGGAGTCAGTGGAGTAGAGGGAGTCTGGGGGTCTGGAGGACACACAGAGAGACACAGAGCAGCTGTTTTCCACTTGTCTTGGATTATGACATAAACACGTCAGAAACAACAGGCGTACCTGATGTGATGGCAGCAGTAGACTTGAGGCCTGCAGCTTCCACGATGCTGCCGTCAGTGTGAACCACAATCAGAGTAGCCTTCTGGGTACTGAGACCTTCACCCAGCTGGAGAGTGGTTCTGCCACTCTGTAAACATGGAAAACAGATATGTAAAGCACCATAAAATCGGTTTTATTACTTCCCAAATTCCATTTTTTCCAGTTCTATTTTTCTAAAAGTGCCTGATTTATGATGTAACCACATTTCTACACCTATAAAGTTCACTTGGCTGTTGTATTAGCAAAATATCTCATGAACCAGTGAATGGATTTTAATGAAATTCTCACAAAGTAAGTTAATCGATTATTGTTAGATTTTGTTAAATAATGAAACAAACATATTTGCCCCCCCCCCCCAAAAATAGTGTTGTATATCGGCCATTGGATGCCCTGATTTCTTTTTTTTTTTTATTTATTTTTTTTTTTATTAGGTTTTAACAACAAAATACAAAATGTACAAAAGTATATTAACAAGATATGAAGACTTTTTTCCTTTTTTTTTCCCCCTTTCCCCTTCCTCCCTCCTCCCTTCCCTATAACAGAACCGAACAAAAGTCGTACAGAACACACGAATAAGCCTTCCCAAATAAAATCCAGAGGACTAAGAAAAGAAAACAAGAAAAAACAGAAAGTAGATATATTAGAAGAAGAAATAAAAAATACATTAGTCTTGTATGCAAGTACAATGATATAAATCAAGGTCTTGATAGTGAAAGAAAGGGGGAAAAAAAAAAAAAAAAAAAAAAAAAGGGGGGGGAAGGATTTAAGAAAAAGGTACATCAATGGGTATTAATGACAAAATAAATAATTTGATAAATAATATGATAATGTAAATAAAAAAGGTCAGGCAAAAACAAAAATTTAGTTGGGCACCATACGGGACGGCAATGTCTGAACAAAATCAAAAAATGGCTGCCAAATCTTTAAAAATTTGGTTGTGGAGCCTCGTAGGGTAAATTTAATCTTATCAAGTTTACTAAAGTGTAAAGCATCTTTAATCCAGATTTCAAATGAGGGAGGTAAAGCTGATTTCCAGCACAGCAATATTCTACGCCTCGCCAACAAAGTGAGAAATGAAACCAGATCAGCCTCAAGTCTTGACAAAGAAACCGTCTCAGAAAGTACACCAAACAATGCAGTTAGTGGATCAGGCTGGATGGGCATATGAGCTACTTCAGATAAAGCTGCAAAAATGTTTGTCCAATAATGCTTTAGTGATGGGCATGACCAAAACATATGAATCAGTGAGGCCGGTGTTTGATGGCAACGATCGCATTCCGGACTAACGTTTGGGTATATTTTGGAAAGCCTGGCCTTAGTCCAGTGAGTACGATGCAAGACCTTACACTGAAGTAGTCCATGTCTGGCACACAGTGACGAACCATGTACACGGTAAAGAATTCTGTCCCACAAGTCATCTGGAAACATAAAGCCAAAGTCCTCCTCCCATGCCGCTTTGATTGAGAGAATTGGGGACTCACGAAAACAGCACAGTCTCTCATATAGACATGAAATAGGACCCTTTTTCGGTGGGGGAGGTGACAGAAGATTATCCAAATCATTAACAGGAGGTTTAAAGGGAAAGAGAGAAGTATTTGCCTTGACATAACTTCGGACCTGTAAGTAACGAAAAAAGTGGCTCTTTGGGAGGTCGAATTTTGCAGAAAGCTGATCAAAGGAGACGAATGTACCCTCCTCATAGAGGTCACTTAAGCTTTTGATACCATGAGAGAACCAAACGGAGAAAGCACTATCGATCATAGAGGGCCGGAATGAAGGGTTCTTGAAGATAGGAGATTGTAAAGAAAAAAAGTTTAATTTAAAATAGCGGCGGAACTGAAACCAAATTTTCAGAGTCACTCTCACCATTTTGTTGTTCGGAATTTCAGCTCCTGCTAGCAATTTGGGAGCATAAACTAAAGCAGACAAAGACGATCGTATACAGGATGAGGCCTCCAAGTCCAACCAAGCCGGGGCACCGTCCAAATCATTTGCCTTTAACCAATAAGTAAGAATTCTAATATTGGATGCCCAATAATAAAACATAAAGTCCGGCCATGCCATTCCACCCACAGTTTTTGGTCTCCTAAGATATGATTTACGAATTCTAGAAGGTTTATGATCCCAGATAAATCCAGTGATGATTTGGTCCAGTTTGCTAAAAAAAGAAACGGGGATAAAAACAGGGACACACTGAAAGAGAAAAGAGAACTTGGGAAGCACATTCATTTTAATCGTATTAATTCTCCCAGCAACAGATAAATGAAGCAGAGACCATCTATCTACGTCCTGTTTGACCTTGTCCACCAACGGCTCAAAGTTGAATTTAAAAAGGTCACAAAATTTACATTTGACCTTAACCCCTAGATATGTAAAACCATCAAGGGCAACCCTAAATGGAAGAGAAGCAAGTGAATATTTTCGAGCCACCGAGTTTAATGGAAAAATTTCACTTTTGCCAAGGTTTAGTTTATAGCCAGAGATACGGCTAAATTGATCAAGAGTTGCAAGTACAACAGGGACTGAAGAGGCTGGTTTAGAAATATAGAGAAGCAAGTCGTCGGCGTACAAGGAAAGCCGCTGTTCGATGCCTGATCTTGTGACCCCACTTAAATGTGTATTGGATCTAAGTGAGATGGCCAATGGCTCTATAGCTATTGCAAAAAGTAGTGGGGACATGGGGCACCCCTGTCTAGTGCCTCTGAAGAGAGGAAAGTATTTAGAGTAGATGGAATTTGTTTTGACAGAGGCAAGTGGGGAAGTGTACAAGAGCTTTATCCATGAAACAAACTTATTACCAAATCCAAAACGATGAAGTACATAAAAAAGGTAACCCCACTCAACTCTGTCAAACGCCTTCTCCGCATCCAGACTAATCACAAATTCAGCTTCACAAGAATCTGTGGGGTTATAGAGCACATTAAATAACCGTCTAACATTGGAGAAGGCATATCTCCCCTTAATAAATCCAGTCTGGTCAGGACTGATCAACGATGGCAAGATAGTTTCTAAACGGAGGGCTAAAAGTTTGGCGAGAATTTTATAGTCTACATTTAAAAGAGAAATTGGGCGATAGGAGCCACAGGATAAAGGATCCTTATCCTTCTTCAGGATCAAAGAAATAGAAGCCTGTAACAAGGATGTAGGGAGAGTTCCAGTTTCAAATGAGTGCCTAAACATGTTCAGTAGGAGTGGAACCAATTTAAGACTGAACTTTTTATAAAATTCGACAGGAAATCCATCCTGTCCTGGGCATTTTGAATTTTGCATATTATTAAGAGCACGTAGGACTTCTTCTACAGCCAGGGGCTCTTCCATTTTAAGACTATAAGTTCGGTCTAATACAGGAAAAGCAAGGTTATCACAGAAGGAGTCTAGAGACAAAATATCAAATGGACATTCAGACACGTATAACGACGAATAAAATTCTTGGAACTGGTTATTAATTATTTGTGGATCCGAAGAGATGCCATTGTGAGTTTGGATCTGTGGGATAAAATGTGTTGCTGACACGTTACGAAGTTGGTGAGAAAGTAGTTTACTGGCCTTGTCACCATATTCATGGATGCCCTGATTTCTAAAGATCAGCGCGGGTCATAGAAAAACTCATATCAGTCAACCAGCGACTACAACTGGTTAGCTTTTGGAGTCATTTGTAGATGACCGCTAAAGCTGAGTGAGCCTAACAAACATACATGCTGCAACTCATTCAAGTTTACGGATATTGATCCAAAGGAAACTTGATGTGGTAGTAACTGAGACTCATCCCCAGGTTATACTCCAGGTGTTACACATTGTGTGAGATCTCTGCTTAAACCTGTGGCTTTAACTGTTGAGGTCAGCTCTGCCTGTTAGCAAAATATTTCATGAACCACTGGACAGATTTAAATGAAACTCTCAGGCAGTAATAACTGGATGTACATCTACAGCTCATTAACTTTTGGAGTCACCCCCATTCAAGATGGCTGCCATAGTAGTTGACCTTAGCCAACCCCAAAAATGTCTGTAACTCAGTCAATTTACAGATATTGAGCTAATCTTTGATGTGTAGAGTCACTCATGACATGTACATGTGTCACATGAGATCAGGCATAAAGTTATTTTCAAAGTTTGACCAAAAGAGCTACAATTCATTTCTCAACATAAGATGATCTTAGTCTACAGCTCTGGTATGAAATGTGGTAGGTAATATGCATTCCTTTAAGGACTGCTAGGCCCTTAATTTAGAAAAGTGTTTAAAAATTTGCCTGCAAGTCATTTATTAAAATAAAAAACCTTCCTGTCCTTCTGTAAAAACAAAGTTCCGCATTAAATGTGTTTAATGTCGGTTTAGCCTGTAGCTCATCAGTCCTGTCAAATTTAAACTCTTATTTCTCCAAACTGAGGTTGTTCAAAGAGCCAACCAGCCCAAATCATCCCTTTAATTTTACAATAAATCAACCAGAAGTGGGAACACTGAACAACAGTGGTGTAGATGGTGCTACTCCAAAGAGAAAGTATAATGGATTTCTTTTGTTGTTAAGTTTCTAGACGTGTCTTTCTACAGTAATGTCCTGCAAAATAACAAACAGATGCCAGTGATCAAACTGTAAACACAAAGAAACCATGAGCACAAGCAGCACTCTGATCATCTGTGAGTTTTATATACCAGCACATGCTCTGGAAGGCTTCCTGATGTGGCGACTGTTGTGGTGAAAACGTTGTCCTCTGCTGCATTAACCTCCCCTACAGTCACCGCTGTCACCTCTGATCAAAAACAGGAAAGAAAAAACACACATTCAGTTCTAACAAATACCTTTAAAAACAGGACCCGACTGCTGGGAGGTAAGAATGGCAGCTTCACAGCAGCCAGTAGGAAAAGAAACACAAAGTACTTGTTTATCAGTAATCAGAGGCTCTTTGTTTTTGACTCAAAGCCAGAAAAAGTTTCAAAAAAAGAGGGAAAAAAAAAGCAGTAATTCTTCTTTTTAAGTTGATTTTTTTACAGATACTATAAATCACAGATTTTATTTGTTTTGCCTCATCTTCTTTTTGCATCCTTTATTTATTCAAATCAATTCCATTCAATTCAGTTATTTTATATAGCGCCAAGTCACAACTAAAGTCATCTCAGGTCTCTGTACAAAAACATTCAGACATTATAAGAAGCCAATTAGGAAAAGTTATCTATCTAAGGAAGCCAGCAAATTGAATTGAATCTTTACTTCATCATAGTCTCCCATCCTGAGCTGAACATTGGCAACAGTGGAAAGAATAAAACTCCCTTTTAACAGGAACAAACCTCCAGCAGAACCAGAACCAGGGTCTGAATAAGCGGCCATCTCCTTCGACCGGCCAGAGTTAGAGAAGACAGGAAAGAGATACAGACAAACAGAATGACTGACTTTAAATAGAACAAACTTCAGAACTGGAGAAATATTATTTTTCTGCAAGAATTCAGTTTAAATATATGCTAAAACTGCTGAAGAAGCTGAAATTGAGTTGTTAAAGCTAAAAAGAGCAAAACATTAGCTAAAAAGTAAAGGTAGCAAAACACCTATATTTTGCTAATAGAATTGAAATGCTAGCTAAAAAACCCAAAATAGCAAAACACTAATTAAAAGCTAAAGGCTAGTTAAAAGCAAAAGGTGACAAAAAGGTAGCTAGAACCTAAAAGTAACAACACATTTTCTAAATGATAAAAGTTACAAAAGGCTAGCTAAAAGTAATGAAAAGCTAACTAAAAGCTGAAGTAGCAGAAGCCTGGCAAAAAATAGCAAAACTTTATAAAGTAACAAAAGGCTACCTAAAACCTAAAAGTAGCTAAATGCTAGCTAAAAGAATCAAGATACCTAGAAGCTAAAATTAGCAAAAGGTTGGCTAAAAGCTACAAGTAGCAGAATTCTAGCTAAAAGTTAAAAGTAGTTTAGGAATGCAAAATCAGAGCAAGAATGCTGAAGCAGATGTTTTAGAAAAAAATGAAGAAATCTAAATGTAAATAAAGTTTTCAATTTTCTTATTATATTTTTAAAAAGTTTTTAATTTAAACTTTTCAAAGGTTATTCTGAAAAGTTCAGGTGTTCCAAGAACCAAAAGTCACAGCACCCTTCTCCTGAATGAGCTGAAATATGAATCCCTAAAATAACACATATTAAATTAAAGTATTAGGATTTTTTTTTAAAAACAAACAGGAAAAAACCCCAAACAATAATGTGAATAAGTTGTGATGAAGAGTGTTTAGGACTTTTACTTAACTAAAACAAGTTTGAATTAGATTATAATTGTGATTTGATTTCAAAACAGATGGATCAAGTATGGATCTCAGTATGAAAGATATTAAGAAGTGTCCCAACTGTTCCCAGCAACATGTTTAAATGCCGGACCTAAGGAAAGGGTTTCAGGTGGAGAATGTTGTAATAAACCCATTGGATTTTATACTTAAATAAAAGCATGCTTTTGTGTGTTTGTTATCACTCGCTGCTAAAAGGAAATGTTTTTGCCTGTCCCTGAGTGTGTGTTTGTCAATCTGTAACTAAAATATCTTATGAACCACTAAACGAATTTCAATGAAACATTAAAAAAAGTAATCACTAGATTTATATGTACAACTGATTAACTTTTAGAACAGAATTCCTTTATTGTCATTGTACAGGAAAGCGCAACAAAATTTAAAAGGGACAACTCTCGAAGGCAGTGCAAAATATACAAATATAATATAAATATATTGGAAGCAATAGAATCAACTGGGATGTTAAGGAAAATAATGATTGTTTAGGTTTTGGATGAATTTGCAGTGTTCAGGGCAACAACAGCTCTCGGGTAGAAACTATTTTTACTGTTTGTTCTTGTCTTTATTGCTTTGAAAGAGATTGTTAAGTGATTTTTGGAGTCAAATCAAATTTGAGATGGCCACCACAGCTAACTGACATTAGCCAACACAAAAACGCCTTTAACTCAGTCGATTTTACAAATGTTGAACTAAAATTTGATGTGGTAGTAGCTGAGACTCATCCTCAACACATACTCTTGAGGGTAACGCCTCACATTATGTGTGAGATCACACATAAAAGTTATTTTCAAGGTTTGACCAAACTGGCTCCACCTCTGTTATTTCTCATGATAAGATGATCATAGTGTGAAAGGCAGTGGGTGATATGCATTTCATCCAGCAATGCTGGGCCTTCAATTTAACCCTGACTTTACTTCACATATTTTACACCATAGAAACGTTTCTGATTTGGGGTGCTTCAGTCATTCCTGAACTGTTTTAGAGTGAATGCATGTCTTTGTTTTCACTGTATGTCACAATGAAATTAAAAGTGCAGCTCCCAAGATGCAAAAAGAAACACACTAAAACCACTTATAAAAACATATATGTCACTTAGATAACACCATTTTAAAAATACATTTTGGGGTTAAACTGTGGAATTGGCACGCTGAGTTTAAAGTTTAATGTAGTTTAATTAATGTAGTTTTCATCTCATCTTAATAGAATATTTGAGTGAAATCTCTCATTTGTTAAAATGTGTTTAACACTACTTGCCTGAAGTAATTGAGGCAGCTGCCACTATGAACTTTCCTAGTTAAGGTGAATGGAAACTCTAAAAGTTGAGCATTTTCTTTGTGTTTGTTGCTGCCGAATTTGAGAACATTTAAGAACGATGGTAAAAATTGCATGCTCAAACTAAAGCTATACTACACGTGCGTTCTGTGATTGTAACAAAGTAAAATCACTAGAGAAATGAACGGAGTTTGGCGCTGCAGAACTTGTCGGAGTCACTGGTTAATTTTACAATCAGACTAATGTTGAACGACTTCACGTAGTTTCACGTAAGAATTGCAAGTGTTTCACATTTATCAAAAGCAACTTATCAGGCATCGATTTCATCTTGCTTTGTGTTTTAGCGCCCTCCTGAAGACCAAAGGCCTCCTGCAGTTGATGACGACCTACCTGCGAATGCCGCCTCGGCCTCGTCTGAGTTCGGCAGGGACTCGGCTCCCATGTCGATGTTTCCCGGTTCCGCCATCACAGCCATCGGGGTGACTTCGGCCTCCGACTCCGTATCCGAGCCCACTCGCTCCACCGTCGGACCTTCGATGGGCGGTTCGTCTAGCCCGAGCGCTTTCGTCGCCGAGTCTGCTTCGTCCATTATTCTGGAGGAACGAGAGGAGCCGAATGTGACCGAAGGGCCGCGGAACGGAGAGGGCACGAGCTTCGCCGAGCTTCGCCGAGCCTCGAACGGAACCGAAGAACATTACCGAGCGCGGAACCAGTCAGCGGAGACCGTTTAAATCAGTACTTTTACGGCAAAATTAAGACAAATGTGAAAGAATTAAATGAGCTTAAACACAAAGACACAAACGCCGCTCTTTGTTTGCTTTTAATCTGTCTGGGGCGATACACCGGAAAATGCTGGAAAAACACGAGTTAACCCGAAGCGACACAGCGGCCAATGCGTGATTCCTGCTTTGTTTACGATCTTTTTATTCTCTGGTAAACAGGTCGGAGCACTGCACTTTCTATTACGGTGAAAGGTTTAGAGCTAAAATGTTATCTGTCAAATAACTCAGTATTCATATCCTTATAAGGACATTATATTAACTTCCATTCATTTCTGAAGCCTAACATTGACCCCTCCCCCCAAACTTTACCATTACCAGTACACCCTAACCCTAACCCTAACCCTAACCTAAACTCAAGTCGCACCTTAGCCATAACCTAACCTAAAACTGTTGTTGTCTTATTAAGACCAGGCTTTAGTCCCCTAAAGACGTAACCTGACAAGATTGGTAATTATACTAGAAAAAGCCCAATAAAAAAGGATAAAAACAGGTGTATGTATACACACACACAAAAGATACTGAAGCTGAGCCTTTCAGACAGCCTCACACCTTTTAAATGTGTGGTGTTGTGTTTGTATTAAAGTTTTCAGCAAGTTGTTCGGTCATATTTTAAATAATGTCCTATTTTTGACAATTGCAAAACCTTAAAGTAAAAAAAAGAAACGTACCAACAAACTAAATTTAAGACATTTTATTTATTTATTTATTGTCATTCGGTTAAGAAAATAAAATATTGGTGTATGGGTCATGATTGTTAAAATAAATATATGCATTTCTTTTATCAAAATACAACAAAACCAAATCATTGTCAGAATACTATAAATCCCATAATAATGCCTAAAAATGGCTAACGCTTCGGCAAGAAATCTATTCAATTTACTGTATATGCATTAATAATAATTTTTCCATTAAATTACTTTCTCATCAGCAGAAAACTGATATCCAAAAATATTACCTTGATCAAATTCAAAATAAATCAAGGTTAAAATGATCTAGATCTATTGTTTAATGTCAGAACACAGACTTGACTGCAAATGAACAGAAAACTCACATGTAAATACTTTTTATACAAATGCATCACATTGTGCTGCAAATACTCCTTTAACTCTTGACAAACTAGGAAAAAAAAGTACATGAAGACATAAAATGTACCCATTACCTTGAGAAATCTGCTGCCACCAAAGATCAATCAAAACCAGTCAGTCAGGTCAGTTGTGTGTTTTCAGATCCTGACAGTGGTACTGTTTAAATAGGACCCATATTTAATCAGGAGTTTGTCTTTGTCTGACACAAACTGATGTGTTTAATTTAAAGAGAGTTACAAATCTCTCACATCTTTCAGGTGTTTAGGATGTTGCGTGGTCAGAAGCTGAGACATTTTGGGGAACTTTGTTCTCGGATGCCGATAAGGCTCTGCCCACTCTCTACCCAAATTTGGATTTCCTGGCTGCAGGACAGGGCAAAGTTGATTCTCTCCAGAAGATCCAAAAATATGAGCATGTTGATTCCTTCCTTTTATCCCCCCAAAAGACTTCAGGTACCTTCACAAAGCAAGTTCCACCAGTGAGAACCACTATGAGTTCACCTAAACACTGTCCTTCAATGTCCAGTTTGTTCCCACTGCGGTGCTGAATGAAAAGCTGAGAACCACAGACACAATTTAAACTTATATACATTGTTACAGTCTACAGTCTCAGCTTCACATCACTGTCAGTGCTGGATTCTTGAAACTATGTAATAGAGAAGAAAGAAGACAAGGACCATTCCCAGGGAGACGTAGCAGAGGAGGCGGCGGTTGTCTCTGCCAGATCGAACCACGGTGGAGAAACGCTTCACGCTGCCGCTCAACAGGCCCGTCGCACTCAGGAAGTTTGAATCCTGGCAGAGGTAGAGGGATAGTCCAGTTAACTCTGAAGTGAAGTTCTGTCTAATAGTTGTTAATAGTTATTATCTTATGAGCTGTGACATCAGAGTCAGAGCACAGAGTATGGAGAAAAAGGCAAGTCTGTCCAGGCTCGGCTAATCATTGAGATACTTATAACTAGAAACAGGACAAGAAGCCAGAAGATGAAGCCACAAAGGACAATCACCACCTCCGTGAAAACCAATGGGCAGTTTTCCTAATAAAAAAATAAAATTACACCACAGATAATTTCTTTCAGGTGAAGCTTTTGGTTAATTTACGTAGCTCTTACCTTGCTGCAGCATGTTCAACATGTTACACTGTGAATGACAGTGTCAACCTATTGGGTGTGTTGGGGTGGGGGTGTAGGTAGGACTTGTATAAAGGATTCAGGTCTAAACCCCTAACCTCTGGCTCCAAAAACACAACATGACAGCCCCCGAAAAAAAAACCTCTCACATTTTGGCTTCAGTTTTGAATGAGAAAAGTCAGAAACGCTCCATTCAGCTGTTGTGATGTTGAAAAGGCTAATGGCTGGCCAAACAAATCCCAGTTTGTTTTTAAAAAGTTCTTTTAAAAACAACATAATAGGGTGAAAGAATGCTACATTGGTTAATAATTAACCTCTATATCAGACGTCCTTGAGTGCCTTGTTTCTCTGCTCCAACATACCTGATTTGAATCAATGGGTGACTATAACAGGACACTGCAGAACATGAAGAGGTAATTTAACCACTGAATCAGGTGTGTTGGAGCAGGGAAACAAGGAAAACATGCAGGATAATGGCCCTCGAGGACCAGGGTTGGCCACCCCAGCTCAACACTTTAGCATGACACTGTTTGTTTAGTTTTTTCCTCAACTAAACAACGTTGTGTTACTATATGAATGTGTGTGTGCTGAGGCTGCTGAATGTATCAGTCCACCGGGAGTTCAGTAGGCGTTTGGACTGAGTAGATGTGCTGATCAGGTGGACTGATACATTTAGCAGCCTCAAAATTATTGGCAGATACACGTAGCAATGGAGAAACCGGAGCTTTCTGAACCACTGAATCAATATGAAGCAACTGTTGAAATGGTTCAGTGTTTGAAGCATTTGATTGTTAAATATGGCGACATCTGCTGGCCAACCTTCTACATTGCATTTGCATGTAACAATAAAGGGCAAGGTTTCATATATAACAAGGTTCTAGAGACTTTTTTAGACATTTTTAATAATTACTTCTGTTAAAATGCAATAGTGTCATCATAACATATTGTGTTTAATAGAAATATGCTCTTGCCAGACTGATAGAAATGCAAAAATATCTTTACAAAATACAAAACTGTTCCCAATTCTAAGTGCTATGAGAATTTGACCCTGAATTCAATTTAAGCTTCAATTGGCGAGTCACGTGACATTTCGCACAGTGAAGTAAGGCATCAAAACACCTTGCTGCGATCCTTCTGCTTAGAAAGATCTATACTGTGTCGAGCTGTCTGCTTCCAGCATAACATCTCTATATACATGGCCTATCTATGCTCCGTATACATACATTCACATAGTAACACAAATGTTGTTTAGGTTCTAAACAAACTGTGATTTATTATCAGCTAATGTAGCGTTCTTTCCCACTGGTATGTTGTTTTCAGAAAGAGTTGTTTCATAACCCTGAAAAATGATAAAACCTGGCACGTGTTTGGCTCGCCAGTAGCTTAGCCTGGGCAAAAACTTTTGCCTCCTTTCCCCATACTCTGTACACCCTGACTGATGTCACAGTTGACGAGGTACTAACTATTGATAACTATTAGTCAGAACATCCCTTTAAAGATGACTAAATTATCTCTTTAAGGGAAGAAGAAAATTCTGATTATTCTGATGTTTCACTTATTAGTGTCACAGTTAAATGTCTAATCCTATTTTTGATGCATAAGAGAAATAAGCAAGTGCTTGAGTTTTCGGGGGGAGGATTGTAAAAAAAAAAAAAAAAAAAAAGAAATCAAAGGTTAGTTAAGACACAAGAGGCCTCACCATGCCGTCTAAGTAGTCGTTCTGATCGTCAGCCTCTCTGTCGATCTCATAGGCCAGCTGCCAGAAACAGAACAGAGCAGTTCAAACATTTCATTACCAAGCTGCTCTCTAAAATGCAACTAAAACTTCAATCCTTTTTAAAGATCATTTTAAAATTTGACAGACACAAATAAGATTAAAGATGCAGCATATCACCCTCTGCCTTCCATCCCAAAGTTTTACACTAAGATCATCAACGAGAAGAAATAGAGTTAAGTGTTTTGGTAAAACCTTGTAAATGACGTTCTGTGTGAACTCGTGAGATAACGCGAAATGTGTTAGCTCTCAGAGTTTGCTTTAAGGTTGACTCTCAGCTACTACCAAATTTTAGATCAATATCTGTAAATCTGACTGAGCTCTAGCCATTTTATGTGGTTGCTAAGGTCTATGCAGGGTTTCCTCCAGTGTATTATAAGCCTAGTGGAACGCCAGGCTATGCTCCACTTGTTTATTGTAAAATACATCATTTTTTATACACGTTTTTTTTTTTCACCTGCATCAACTTGATGCATTGATCCCCGTGCGAAGGTGCGCGCAACAACAGTGACACAATTGCGCTGTGACCGCCCCTGCGGGAAGGCCCCGCGCAATGTTGCGTCACGTAGTCTTCCACCTCCCAATTTTTGTAACTTATTTTCAACTTTCCTGTCAAATTTAATCTTTTTTTTTTTACTGAATCACGGTCAGCTGGTGATCGGCCGGCAAACGGCTTAGCGTCTTTCCTGGGGGAAACCCTGCTGTGGCAACCATCTTGGATCAGGTTGACTCCTTTGAGAGTTTTATTCAAATCTGTCCCGTTTCATGACATATTATTTGAATGCTACTAAAAGAATAAAATTAAAAAAAAAAAAAAAAGACAAACAAAAACACATTGGCCTGTGATAATAAATAACCTGAAACAGTCCTAACAAGTTGTAAATGATGGTCCTTTAACTAACACTGCTCTGTTTGTTGGGTAAATAACAGTTATTACAAAGCTAATGAAATAAAGAAGAACCACCTTCAACATTACAACAACTGTTTATTATACTACTAGAGTAAGAGTCCCACCTTTGCTTATTGTTGGGACTTGAAGGTTTTATGCCATGTTTTATTTTTGAAACCAGAGTCTGCGCACCTGGAATGTGGGGCTTTAAGCCCCGCCTACAATCATGGTATAACGTGACCTTTCTTTTAAGCATAAAATTACTAATTACAGCCTAATCTGTTAAAAATGAATATATGAACAAACAGCAGTAAAGTAAGAATTACATGAGTCAACAAGAGACAATGCCAGAAAATAATAATGTGAAGAGTTTGTTTTTTGTTATTTTTTTACAGTGGACAGATTTGAATAAAACTAAGTAATCATTAAATGTACTATTACAACTGGTTACATCAATCCTATTCAAGTTGGCTTCTACAACTAAACAATCTTAGCAAACATAAAAATGGCTATAACTCAGTCAATTGTACAGAACCTAAACGAAATCTTGGTGTGGTAGTAGCTGAGTCATGCTCAACGCATACTTCGAGACCTACACATTGTGCAATATATTTCCTCAAAGCACTGGCAATTACTGTTGACGTCATCCCCGTCTGTTGGCAAAATATCTCATGAACCAATGGACCGATCCTAATGAAACCCTCAGAAACCAATCATTGGATGTACATCTAGAACTACTTGCCTTTTGGAGCCAATCAAATTTAAGATGGCTGCCACAACTACTCAACATTAGACGCCACAAAAAATGGCTACAACCTAGTCAACTTTACAAATATTGAGCTAAATTTGTAGTAAAAGATGATGCATCAATCACAAATGCATCTCGTGAGATCTCACATTATTCCATGGGATGACCCTTACAAGGGTTAACCCAAACAGATGTAACTCCGAGCCTCCTCAGCAGAGGATGGTTTCACTTCAAAGCTCTAGTATAAAAGGTGGTGGGTGATAAGCGTTCCTTCAAGGAACAGTAGGCCTTTGATTGTTAGTCAGACTGATAAACCTAGATCATTCGTGTGAGTTTTCATTACAGATTTCAGTCTGGAGACTTTGGTGGCCAAATTGTCAGCCAGTCGTTTGTTTTCAGCATCCAGCATGCCGTCGACAGAGCCATGACCTGAAGACACAAACACAGATAACACATGATGGTTACACTGTCATAATCTTTTGGACCACGCGCATTATCACACGACTAACTAAACCTGTGGGATCAGATTTCTGAAAAAAATAAAGAAACTAATATTCATGGGTTTCTAATCCTATCACAAAAAGAACAACTTTTAAACAATAAATCTACAGGTTTCATCCCTTCATTTATGTTTGGGATGAGTTCATCATATATTTCTGATTTATATTTTATTAAATTATGTAACACTGAATGTACAACAGATGAATGAAAGAATGATTACATTTTACCTGTAAGAAGTTTGAGTTGTATCATAATATAAAAAAACATTAACTTTTAATAAGATATTACTGGATTGATTAAATGGATTTTCTCATTACATTTATGGTAAAAAGCAAGCACCCTCTCTTTCAATTTGAAAACTTTTGACGGGACATCATCTGCTCATTAACATGTTTTAAAACTCAGTAAACCCGGTCTCAGACTAACACATAACAGTACAAATGTGGTGTGAAAAGACCTAAACAAACAACAGTGAAGGGACTAACAGCTCTGAGCGAGCTCTTTCAGCTCCCAAAAGCCTGTTCACAAATAGGACTAAGTTAAGAGTGAAGGGTTTGATAGCCGAAGGAGCTGGGGTTTTGTGGTTGGTGAGCCAAATCAAGATCAAGATATCCTTTTTTGTTCCCAGTGGTGAAATTTGTCTATAAAAATAGTGCAGCTGTGTCTGAATCCCTGACCTGAAAGTCACAACTTCTGCAGGTGTGCAGCTGCTCTGACCACAGCAGCTGCACACACAATCTCTCCTCTTGCACTTGGCACTAATGCCAAAGGACGGCATTTTTTTTTAATTTATTTTTTTTACACACCACTACCTCATTTAGGAGCATCTCTTCACATCCTGAGAAATTCCTCCTCTTCCCGTATGTAAATGATTCCTGATAAGGCAGAGAGGAGGACCACACATGCAGGGCATATTTGCGTCTATTTACATATTTAAATGGCGCCGTGCCAGGGGAGGTGTCTCATGTGCGCTCTATGCCATGTTGATCCAGACGTACAAAGAAAAAGTGCTTGGATCCATGTGCACGCAGTTTCATACATCGAGGTTGTTTGGATGTGCGCCATTTTCTCGATTTAGACATATGCCACGTTTCAATAAGAAATCCATATAAGTCCTTGTACATGAGACCCCCGTACAGTGGAAAAGAGCTGTAATTCACATCACTAGTCTGGAGCAATCTTCCTCGGACTTACAAGTCCCAAACGGAGATGACTGGATTTAACGCACAACCGAGTTTGGTGAAAAATCAAGCACAGCATATCAGCACAAACACCTGTCAGGTACGGTGGTGCAGGGATGATGATTTGGGCCTGCTCTGAAGCCACAGGACCTGAGCACCTTTCAGTCATCAAGCCGACCATGAACTGCTCTGTGGTCCACCTGTCTGACATATGAAGCTTGGACCAAAACTAAATGATCCAACTGAACAATAATCCCACAAAAAGCAGAAAATCTAATATGCCCAGACATATAAACCCTTATTGAAGGAGGGTGTGTTTTCTTGTCCCCATCCTGATCTGTGACAGAATGTGTTTAACAGTACAGAGCCATCAGCTCGGCTCAGTTTATACTCTGTTAACGGGTTCAGATAAACATATCCCGCTCAGAATAAGGCGGCTGAAAAACTGAAATAATCAGTAAAATCAGATTGCTTGTGCTTTCTTCTGCTCTCAGTCCTCTCAAGGAGCAATGAACTCTCAACACTTTAACTCTTTATCCGAATGTCAAACAGCAGCTGCAGTGCTCAGAAATAGGAAAACTTTTGGTCACAAAAAAAAAACTGTTCGGCGTTAGGAGAACTACATGTTGCTGCTAGCTAGCGCCTGGTTTCAGGCTCGCGGTAATTTAACTTCAATCACGCGCAGCAGGAGAAAACTGATCTCTGTTAGCATCATACTCTGACACATATAACCAATAAACACATCGACATAACAAACGGCTCCATCTGTAGAAGTGAATACGTGTCAAAAACAAATTGTACCTCTATTCCAGTCTGCCATGTTGCTGAGTGACGTCACAGTCAGCTGTACAGAGGCACGTGATCATCATGTGAGAGGGAGGAGCCCTGAACTAGAGAAACACTAGAATGACCATTCGAATGCAACGTAGGTTAACCAGACGAGGAATTTGTGCCGCCATTTTAAGAGCTACCAGCACGAGAGCGTCTTTAGTCTCTTTACTTATTCCAAGAGTGGCTTCAGACCATCAGTATCAGATTAAAAAACCTAAACTCAGCAAAAAGGGTTCAGTGTTTTGGCATTAATTGTTATAATTATCAGAGTCAGCACTTCAAAGTTTGTAGCATTACATTTTATTGGTAATATGTATTATGTCATTAGTTCATAAATCATTGAAAATGTGACGTTTTCAGCTTTTGTCTGTCAGATACAGAAAATACTTAATAACTTCAAACATATCTGTGCTAAAGTAATAAATTGCACACCACAGTAATACTTAAGCAAACTTACACATTCCAGAAATTAGTAATTATATAGAACTATAAGTTTATTCAGTTTCAGCACTTTTCTTTTGTCCACAATCAAGTGGACAGTGTGTAGAAATATAATAGAACTTTATTAATCTTTATAAATGTGGATAAATCAGACTTGACAGAAAACACACTCACAGGTGTCAGTAACACCTGTCCTACATTGTTAAAATTACTTTGTACTTTGTACAAGTTTATTAGTTAAATTTAAAAGTTGACATTTGCATTGGATTTTCTTACTTGGCATTTTGTTCTGTTTTATGTTTCTGTTTCCATTTATGTTTATTGAAAGCTAATTATCTAATAATACACTGAGTGCTACATCAAAAACAAGTGAAGGGAACAGACTAATTGTTAAATGAGTGCACTTAATCTGAAAGTTGTTGTTTACCTTTTAAAAAATAAAAATAAAATAATTTTTTTGGAAAGAGTGAAGCTAAAACTGAGTGTGTGTGAAATTTATCTCACAATGCTGAAACTTGGTGATTGCAAACTTGTGGCCCTTTGATGTGAGTCTAAAATATGACCTCAAATGAACAGAATATGAAGAAGAGGTGAAACAACATCAATCCAATAAATCTTTTAATTTCTTTTATTGCTCATTCATTTTCTCAGTGACTAACAGGTCTTCCAGTTGTACGTATGTTAAAACAGTTTAAAGACCACTGTTTTAAAAATGACCCGCAACATTCTGGCCAGAGATCAAACACTTTTGGAGTCAACCTCCTTCAAGATAAGCTAATTAACCTTAGAAAATAAAAAATGAGTTAAACACAGTCAGTTTACGGATACTGAGCTGAAATTTTGGTTTGGTAGTAACTGACAGTCATCACCTGTTATCTTATCACCCATTGCCTTTCACGACAGTTTTAGAAAAAAACATTTGATGATAGGAAGGGATGGGATTGTAGATATTTTGATCAAACCTTGAAAATACATAGTGCACAATCTCATGCAATGCTACAATATCTTATGTGATCTATTAGTGCTTGGAGTACGTATTGTGAAAGACTGTCAGCTACTACCTCAACAAATTTCAGCTGAATTATAAACATTTTTGTGTAAGCTAAGGCAGATTTTTCTGAGATATTAACAGACAGACTCCAACGGTTTATGCCAAGGTTTTAATCAAAGGTGTTGTACAATGTGTTGCACTCAGAGTATGTGTTGGTGATGATGCTCAGCTACTACCACACCAAGTTCTAGCTCAACATCTTTGAAATTCACTGAGTTTTAGTTATTTTTTGTGTTTTCTTATGTCAGTTGGCTGTGGCAGCCATCTTGAATTGGATTGAATCAAAAAGTTATTCAGCTGCAGATGTCAACCCAGTGATTACTCTGAAAGTTTCAGAAAAATCTGTCCATTGATTCATGAGATATTTTGTTAACAGAGTTGATTCCAATAGGTAATGCCAAAGTTTTAAACACTGACGTTGCACAATCACTTAGTGCTCAGAGTATAAGTTGGGGATGAGTCTCAGCTATTACCACATAACATTTTAGCTAAAAATCTGTAAAACTGACTGAATTATAGCCATTTTTATGTTTGCTAAGATCATTTTGTTGTGGCGACCACCTTGAAGCAACTTTATTTCAAAAGCTAAGATAGTTGTAGACGTCAACTCAGTGATGAGTTTCATTAAATCTTTCTAGTGGGTCATGACATATTTTGTTAAGGGTACAGATTAAGGAACGCACACACAGACACAGAGAAAACCATGATTTCCCTTTCTCCTTGTCAGCGATTGGCGTTAATGAGGGTGATCAGTGCTTGGCTGATTTTGTGAACGTGTTCATTGTCACTGGTGATAAAAGTTCAGAGGACACAAAAACACAAATGTGAAAGAGTAATACCACTGTGTGTGTGTGTACAGTTAATCCTCCTGTGTCTCTGTGCTGTAATCCACCTGTGCATGTGTGTGTGTGCCACCTGACGTCAGTTTGCATGGGTGTTTTTCAGGGTGAGTGGGGGGAGGGTGGGGGTGAGTTACCAAATGAAAGGAGAACCAGTAAAGCTGTGACATCTGCCTCAGAGAACAGAACCTTCAGCACCAGTTCCCTTCAGCTGGTTCCGAGTCTGCTGTTGCAGGTGTCTTTGTCCTGGTCCCAGCTGCAGGAGCCTCAGCAGACCTGGTGAACAGAGGATGTGATATCGGTCCCTCAGCAGCAGCAGCCTGTCTGGCGCTCACCGAAGCCACAGATTGTCTAATTAGATTAAGCAAGGCTTTCCTCAGATAATCATTTAGCCAGCTCTGCTTTTTTTCTTTTTTCCCTTCCAATGGAGCGCTGCTTGAGCCTGCCAGCTCACCGGAGGTCAATCTAAATTTCTCCACAGTTTTGGAGGTAAAACTCACTCTTTGGGGCAAGTCATTGTGCAGAGAAGAAGAGACGGTTGAAGCGCTCTGGCTGGGTTATGGGCTGCTTCTGGAGCTGGGACTGTCGTCAGAGTAATCAGACTAATACCTGCTGCTGCTAACAGAAGGCCATGGGGGAAGTTTCTGTGAGTACAACCTTATTCTTCTCAGGCTAGAAATAAAGAAACAGGTTTTTTGATGGACTGTTACTCATTGATCACCACTCTTCAGGATGAAGATTTATTCTCAGGGTTTTATGTTGTAAAATCTGACCTATTAAAAATGTAAAATCTGTGCAGACGGAACATCAAAGCTTTAGTTACTAAAATGACAGAGAAGACCCTGTTGCATCCTCCATGGATCTTTTCCCTCCTCTCCTTCTGCTTTGGACAGGCTCCTTCTCCCTCACTCAGATTAAGCTTGACTGATTGACAGAGACTGCAGCTGAAGGCACTGAGGTCACAACCTGCAGTGTACACCCCCCCCCACACACACCCACACACACACACCCACACACACAGAGACTCTGTACATGTACACTCATTTATTTATTTAGAAAATTGAAGTTTAGATCAGGGGTCTGCAATCTTTACAATTGAAAGAGAATTTTTTCCCATCTTTCTACTAACTAAATATGCATCAAGCCACAAAATCTACCTGACCAATAAAATAAAGATAAAACATTTTATAAAATTTAATTTCTATTATATTTTCAAATCATTTAACTTTATTTACAAAGGTTTTCCCTACAGAAATTCATTGCTATTTTTAGCTTTCAGCTACCCTTTTGCCACTTTTATTAAAGCTAGGCTTTGGCTGCTTTTAGCTAGCATTTTGTTACTTTTAGTATTTTGCTAGCCTTTTGTCAGTTTTAGCTTTAATCTAGTTTTTAGATACTTTCAGCTTTTAGCTAGCCTTTTAATATTTTTAGCTAGTCTTTTGGTACTTATAACTTTTAACTCGCCTTTTGCTACTTTTAGCTAACCTTTTGCTGCTTTCAGATAACATTTTGCTAAATTTAGCTTTTATATGGCTTTGCACTGTTTTCAGCTTAGCTATACACTATAATGCCAAAAGTATTTATTCACCCATCCAAATCACTGAATTCAGGCGTTCCAATCCTTTCCATGGACACAGGTGTAAAAGATCAAGTACCTAGGCATGCAGACTGCTTCTACAAAGATTTGTCAAAGAATGGGTCGCTCTCAGGAGCTCAGTGAATTCCAGCGTGGTACCGTGATAGGATGCCACCTGTACAACAAGTCCAGTCTTGAAATTTTCTTGCAACTAAATGTTCTACAGTCAACTGTTAGTGGTATTATAACAAAGTGGAAGTGATTGGAAACAACAGCAACTCGGCCATGAAGTGGTAGGCCATGTAAAATCACAGAGTGGGCTCAGTAAATGCTGAGGTGCATTGTGCACAGAGAACACTCTGGGGAATTTTTGAATGGTCAAAAATTCCCCAAAACACACACCTAAACCTTCTGGAAAGCCTTTCCAGAAGATTTGAAGCCATTAGAATGGGATGTCACTCAAGTTGTGTGAAGTGAAACGAGCAAATACTTTTGGCAATATAGTGTGTATATATAATGTGTGTGTATCCCAACATCTGACCTTGTTATTCCAGGGAATGTCCAGACATCATTTCTATGACTCTCGCTCAAGGGCTAAAAGAGGAAATAGAGACACTATGGAAAGTCATGGGTCATCAGAACACTTTGGGCTGTGATCCCCAAACTGGAACAGTGGCTCCAACAGATCTCAGGAACAACCTGGGACTAGTTGTAGAGGCCATCTTGAATCCATTTGACTCCAAAGTGAATCAGCTGTTAATGTACGCACAGTGATTACTTTCTGAGAGCTTCATTAGATACTTTGCCAACAAGCAGACAAACACACACACACACACAGGCAATTACATGATTTCCAGCTTTTCAGTGATGGCTAATGATAAAGTGTAAAAATGTCACTGTCTCGTCCTGTTTATGCTTCAAGATTTACCCATGGTGACTGATTTCTTTTCTAGCTCTGATTAACCATTTATTATTCTCTAAACAGACACGCAGTCCTTGTCAGGAACCACCTGCACCTCAGGCCTGCCACTGAGTCCACATCTTTTAGGAAGGCCCCCATCGAGCTCCCCGCAAAGGAAACATGGCCAAAAACTCTTTTCGAGGCACCAAACTTGGACGCCGTGGTGAAGCCAACCATGAGGCGGAGTTCAGCTGCTCCCCGCAGGATCTGTGCTCACTCATGGAGCTGAGAGGAGAGGAGGCGATCACCAGGATCCAGGAATGTTATGGAGATGTTAACGGACTGTGTCTCAGACTCAGGACATCACCTGTAGAAGGTGAGTATGTTCAAAAACTTTGCTTCTGTGTTCCCGTTTGTCCTCACAATCCAGTTTTTTATGCAGCAGCAATGACTGCTCTTATGGAACATCACAACATGGGGGAACTTCAGCTCAGACTCAGGAACAGGTCGGTGACATGTCTCTGTTGGTGTTCACAAGGAGAACAAGAATGTACAAAAGCAAAACATTAAAAAACAACTTCAATTTGCTCAGCTTTTGGAATGATGAGAGCTGATAAACTATCTGACTCTGGCAATCTGACCAACTGAATCAAAACCAAACTGATGTCAGAAAAGACTGCATGGAGATCAAGCATTTCTAGCTTGGAAGTTCTTTAATGTGAAATGACAGGAAGCTTTGGGAAGATGACTAAAACAACAAGAAAAAAAAGCTTTTGTGCTCATTTGGTAGAAATAAATGTGGCCAGAATAGTCAGATGAATCTAGGCTGCAGGACCCCATAGAAGATGAGACTTAAGATCAGAGGGCCGTACAATTTCTGTCATGTGCAAAATGCAAACAGAATTGTAGAACTGGACATTAAAAATGTCAAACTGTAAAATGCAGAACATCGAGGAGTCTGTTAATATGTAGGTCACAGCAAATGGTATTGCTGTAACTGTTGGGAGAGTAGCTGGTGAAAAAAAAATCTTCCAAAATTGTGGGAAAAATGAAAAAATGTGAATTTTTCATTGCAGTCTCATTCAACTTAGTGTTTGTGACCAAGTGACCAGCGAACCGTGTGGCTGCATTCCAATCAGCCAATTTCTTGGCCTTGCACATCATTTTATTGCATACATCATACCCACATTGGCTCGACCCCCACATTTATCATTTAATCTGCTGGGGAACATTTTTGAGATGAAGATAGGCAGATTTGGAGCAGTTTTTCAATAATTATTATTTATCATCAGTGTGGTTTTTAGCCCAGAATATTTGTCTCAGATGTTTTCTGTCATAGGGAGAGCTTCTGTGCAGCTAATAAAATACCGCTGTAGCACTCTTGCAATGGGTTGGAGATGACTACAATGAGTTTGTGATTATTTTCAGAGGAAAGCTGTAGCACAAATCTTTTGAACATATTCAAAACTTAAGTGACAGTGCTGTGCATCTTTGAAATTCATGAGAGAAAGTTGAGAACACCACAGAAATCACTAGACATTCTGGAGACTCCCTCATGAATCCCGCTCACCAATAGATCTGCCTACTGTCAGGTCATGCAGTCAGGTTATTTATTTTTTACCTAGTGCTGCAACTTTTAGGACCCCAAATCATGTAAGCAAAGTGAACTTTAGCAGGACAATAGGCATTCAACTAAAGATGTAAATAGAACCACAGGTTGTACACATTTTTATCTGTCCAAAAGCAATCAGGAAACAGTAGACAAATGGCTGCAGGATTAAAGGACTAAATGCTGGACTAAAGCTGCATTGGCTTCATCTTAAGGATAGGGTAATGACTGATCAGGAAAATGTGTTCTCAATTCAAACATATGTTAAAAAATTGTTATAGAAGCACTGTACTCAGTGCTAAATAGGCATTTTATTGCTGGATGGGTCAAGTAATTGATGATGGCCATTCTCTAGACATAATAAAGTCAATAAGGCTGAGTTTAGCCAGGTACAGTTCTACCATGATTTAGAAACAGTTCTTGCAGTTGTATTATAACGGGTACAATTTCGAAACAATGTTCCTCAGCACAAAAATAGGAAACCTTTGAATATCCCATCCTCTACAGTTCATAATATCAAAAGATTTCAAGAATCTGGAGAAATCTGAAAGTCAATACTGGATGCTCATAAGTTTCAAGCCCTCAGGCAGAACTGCATTAAAAACCAGTCTGATTCAGTTTTTGGTGACTAATTAAAATTTAAATTAAGATTTCTTTGGAAACCACAGATGCAATGTTTAAAACGGAGAGGGCCTGTTACCAGCACACAGTTTAACAGCCTGTCTTTCTGATGATATGGGGGTATATTAATAACTATGGCACTGGTAGCGGTCTGGAAAGGCCCTATCAATCCAACAATTGTATCAAAGATGGACAAGAAGTTGAGTACAGAGATCTGGTGGACTGCTTTGTGGCATGGTGTGGAAACGATCATCTCATCTTGGATGTGAACACAACAAAGAAGATGGTTGTAGATTTCAGGAGAAACAGGGTCAGATCAAATTCTATTACCATCATGGGAGAAGAAGTGGAGGTAGTTGAGGAATATACAGGTGCTGGTCATAAAATTAGAATATCATGAAAAAGTAGATTGATTTCAGTAATTCCATTTAAAAAGTGAAACTTGTATATTATATTCATACATTACATACAAACTCATATATTTCAAATGTTTATTTCG